>NC_135804.1:136971322-137226862 GCF_964213995.1 Mustelus asterias
TCGGAGTTTTAAGTCTATAAAAGGAATATGCTTCAATCAGAAATAATAGAGATAGGTTAGCAGTTAAGAATTGTATCTTATCATGTTTAAATATTTCAACTGGTAAATATTAAGCTAATTCATTTGATATAGTTAAACTATTGTTAAATAAAGTTTTTTTTTATAAAAGCTTCTTAATGTGACAGTAGAATCACACCTGGAGTGAAACCAGTGTCCTCACACTAATTCCAAAATAGAAAAACTGTTGGGGTCCAGTCAGGCTTCATAACATACTTTTGGGGGGCTGAGTGGGGGTCTCGGGGGTGGGGGTTGCTTCAGTGAAGGGGTCTGAGGGGGATGAAGGCTGAGGGGGGCCTGTGTCGGGGTATGAGGGGGACGGAGCCTGAGGGGGTGTTGGATCAGGTTACCCTAATGTCTGCATGGTGTGGAGTGGATGGCCTCTTTCTTGAGTTTTTGGGGGGGAGGATGCTCCTCTCTACTGAAAGGCTGGGGGTGCTCCCCTGGATCCTCAGGGTCCAGCACACCAGGTCCATGTTGGTGATGACCAACACCAAAGCCCACACGATGCAGTTCCTGTGGGGGGCCGGGTGCATGGGGGGGGGGGTGCGGGGGGCAGTGAATTGGCCATCAAACCTGCAGGTCTGCATATTAATCAGGTTGCTGCTTGCTCTGGGCAGGAACTGGATTGGGGTTAGTGGGGCGGGTTGGGTAAAAGCCCTCACGCCCTCAAGCGGGAATCCCAATTTTAACCCCAATTCAGCGGGTGTAGGTGGGAATGAACAAACGAGTCTTCTGAGACCCTGTGGAACTTCAACAAAACGGCATTACTCAACATGCATGAGGGAGAGCAGAACACGTGACTGTAACTACAGCTTTCTTCTGAGTCACTCGAATGATCATTGGGTCTTACACACTCATTCTACCCATTTCTTTACATTACAACATGTTACATTTCGATTGTTACCTGGAATTGGTTACAGTTCTGTTTTTGATTACATTATGTGGGCGGCACGGTGGCGCAGTGGTTAGCACTGCTGCCTCACAGCGCCAGGGACCCGGGTTCGATTCCTGGCTTGGGTCACTGTTTGTGCAAAGTCTGCACATTCTCCCCGCGTCTGCGTGGGTTTCCTCCAGGTGCTCTGGTTTCCTCCCACAGTCCAAAGATGTGCGGGTTAGGTGGATTGGCTATGCTAAATTGCCCCTTAGTATCAGGGGGACCAGCTAGGGTAAATGCATGGGGTTATGGGGATTGGGCCTGGGTGGGATTGTGTTCGGTGCAGACTCGATGGGCCGAATGACCTCCTTCTGTACTGAAAGATTCTATGATTCCATTGTCTTGGGTGACACAGCTTTAATCGCTTTGTGGACATCTCCTGTTCACCTGTTTACAATATCAAAGTGTTGTGTTTGTCAGACTGATTTCGATGGGGTGTTAATTGCCCCATCTCCTGGATATTCGATTAAGTTTCCAGAGACACAATGGTTCCTCTAGACCTTTTGGAGCCTTGATAAATTTGATCAATTCTCATGTGGTTGTTGTAACTTCGGAGCGATACCACCTGGGGTGTGACTGGTTTAGTGCCATCTGTGATATAGTTATTTGTATTTTGTCCTGTTTGCCTGCAGTGAGTGTGGGTGCTACAGTGCCATCTGTTCAACCCTTTCCATATATTCCTCTTCTGCTGCAGCCCACATTCCCTGGGTTAACCCTACAGCGGGAAGCTGGGATTCCTTCCATCGGGGAACGGGACCAGTGAATTCCCCGAGCAGAATGCTATTAATATGATACTCTAATGGGGAAGTAAGGACACCCATTTCTCCACTCTTTTTTTGCCCTTTCTTTGCCGTCAACATAATAAAAGATAACTCAGTACGATTTTCATGGGCTGTGGGTGTATCTGGCAAGGCCATCCCTAATTACCCTTGAACTGAATGACTTGCCTGGCCACTGCAGAGGGCAGTACAGAATCCACCACATTGCTGTAGTCTGGAGTCATATGTAGGCCAGACCAGGTAAGGACATGTGTGAACCAGATGGGCTTTTACAACAATCGATAATAGTTGTCCTGGTCGCCATCAATGAGAATAGCTTTATATTTCAGATTTTTTATTGATTAATCGAATTTAAATTCCAACAGCATTATTATGGATAATAATTAAAGAAAATGCTGGAAAAATGGAGAGAGAAACAGAGTTAATATTTCGAGTCCATATGACTTTAATTCAGAACATTAGTGTGGGTCTCTGGATTACCATTTAGGAATATTACCATGAAGCCACCATCTTCCCCAAATCATGAATAATAAGGGAGACAAATTGCATTTGTATAGCACCTTGAACAATGTTAATTATGTTAAAGTCCAACGGGTTTATTTGGAATCACGAGCTTTCGGAGCGCTGCTCCTTCATCTGGTGAGTGCTGCTCCCAATCACCTGATGAAGGAGCAGTGCTCCGAAAGCTCGTGATTCCAAATAAACCTGTTGGACTTTAACCTGGTGTTGTGAGACTTCTTACTGTGCCCACCTCAGTCCAATGCCAGCATCTCCACATCAATGTTAATTCCTCAAGGCACTCCACAGGAGGCCTGATTGGTCTCATGCCGCTGTTTCACAGCAGAGTAGGGGAGATATTCCTGGTGGTCTGCTCATTATTTATCTCTCAACCAATATCACAAGATGGATATCTGGCTGTTATCTGGCAAGCTGTTTGTTGGAGCTTGCTGTGTACAAATTGACAGCTGTGTTTCCTACATTACGTGGAGATGCCGGCGTTGGACTGGGGTAAACACAGTAAGAAGTTTAACAACACCAGATTAAAGTCCAACAGGTTTATTTGGTCGCAAAAGCCACACAAGCTTTCGGAGCCTTAAGCCCCTTCTTCAGGTGAGTGGGAATTCTGTTCACAAACAGGGCATATAAAGACACAAACTCAATTTACAGAACAATGGTTGGAATGCGAATACTTACAGCTAATCAAGTCTTCAAGATACAAACAATGTGAGTGGGGAGAGCATCAAGACAGGCTAAAGAGATGTGTATTGTCTCCAGACAGGACAGCCGGTGAAACTCTGCAGGTCCAAGCAAGCTGTGGGGATTACAGATAGTGTGACATGAACCCAATATCCTGGTTGAGGCCAACAGTGATTACACTTCAAATGTACGTCGTTCACAGTAAAGCTCTTTGGGGTGTCGTTGGGTCATTAAAGATGGCACAGTGATGAGCACTGCTTTCTTACAGTGCCAGGGACCCGGGTACAATTCGGCCTTGGGTCACTGTCTGTGCGGAGTTTGCACATTCTCCCCGTATCTGTATGGGTTTCCTCCGGGTGCTCCAGTTTCCTCCCATTCTCCAAAACATGTGCGAATAAGTGGATTGGCCATGCTAAATTGCCCCTCAGTGTCAGGGGGATTAGCAGGGTAAATACGTGGGGCTACGGGGATAGGGCCTGGGTGGGATCATTGTCAGTGCAGGTTGGATGGGCCAAATGGCCTTTCTCTGCACTGTAGGGATTCTATTAGCAATCAAGATGTGGCATAAAGCCACATAAGAAGATATTATGACAAGGATCGAAAAGCCTGCTCTAAAGAAGTGGGGTTAATGGAGCGTCTTAAATAAATATCATCATTAAACAACTCAGTGGTTGAAGGGATTCTCTGTCTGGTTCTGCGCACAGACATTTAATTTTTAGAATAATGATAAAACTGGAACACAACTGTTCAGAGAAGTAAAAGAGCACCTGTTCCTGCTTTAGATTTATTATCAGTGTTTATTTTGTGTGCAAAAACCATATGGATATTTCATGCTTTGTGGGGTTTTGGCAAATTTTGTAAATACACATTTTCTCAGGGAGCAATCCAACAATATGAAATGTGGAGTTTCTCAATTTTCCAAAACCAAAGGAAAAATCCTGCAATATGTTTCTGGTTTTGGGGCGGCAAGGTGGCACAGTAGTTAGCACTGCTGCCTCACAGCATCAGGGACCCAAGTTCAATTCCGGCCTCAGGTCACTGTCTGTGTGAAGTTTGCACATTCTCCCCGTGTCTGCGTGGGTTTCCGCCGAGTGCTCCGCTTTCCTCCCACAGTCCAAAGATGTGTGGGTTAGGTTGATTGGCCGTGCTAAATTGACCCTAGTGTCAGGGGGATTAGCAGGGTAAATATGTGGGGTTACGGGGAATAGGGCCTGGGTGGGATTGTGGTCGGCGTGGACAGATGCACCATAGAAAGCATTCTTTCTGGCTGTATCAGTGTTTGGTATGGCTCCTACTCTGCCCAAGACTGCAAGAAACTACAAAAGGTCGTGAATGTAGCCCAATCTGTCACGCAAACCAGCCTCCCATCCATTGACTCTGTCCACACATCCCGCAACCCCAGAAAAGCAGCCAGCATAATTAACGATTCTACGCACCCCGGACATTCTCTCTTCCACCTTCTTCCATTGGGAAAAAGATACAAAAGCCTGAGGTCACGTACTAACAGACTCAAGAACAGCTTCTTCCCTGCTGCCATCAGACTTTTGAATTAACCTACCTTATATTAAACTGATCTTTCTCTACACCCTAGCTATGACTGTAACACTACATTCTGCACTTTCTTGTTTCCTTCTCTATGAATGATATGCTTTGTCGGTATAGCGCGCAAGAAACAATACTTCTCACTGTCTGCTAATGTGACAATACAAAATCAAATCAAATCAAATCAAAATACAGACAAAGTTTTTCATGCCTCACAAAGCAGTTGAAGCCTGCCTTAAATTGGTCACATCTGACATTGGGATGGGTCCAGGATCTGAATGAGCATCAGAAAAGACCACAGCCCTGCTCTGCCCCAGTGTCTTTGAATTAATTGCTGCTTTCTACCGGGCAAACTGTTCCTCTCCTATCTCCTGCTTGACAACAGTTGCTAGGAAACTTGGAACAGGGAAAGACAGCAAGAATTCAAGCTGGCACAGACGCACACTTATTCCTCCATCCTGCAAACTTTGCGTGGGTTGTTCAGCTAATGAGATCTGCTTGGAACAGAAATTTGATTGTGCGTTTGAGCCACGGGTCTAAAGACGAAAGACTCCAGCCCATGACAGACAAGACTTAATTGGCAATGTCTCTAATTTGGAAATTAGAATAAGAAGAGAAGGTGATGAAAATAAACAACAAGTTCGCCAGCATGTGCAAAGAGAAATAAGAAATTTGGCTGCAGGTCCTTCCACAGAATTACCAGGCATTGGCTTCTGACTTTCTCTCCCCATATGCCAGAATTACCAAGCATTGGCTTCTTCTATGTTATCGTTGTCCTGAATCTCATTCACTTCTGAAATCTATAAACCTAAACATGGCGTTAAAAGAATAAAATACCTGCATTTATATAACGCCTTTCTTGATCTCAGGGGATGGGATTTTCGGGCCGCGCTCGCCCCAAGGCCAGAAAATCCTGCCCAAGGTCAACGGACCTTTGCATGGTTCCCGTGGCGAGCGGGATGGGAAAATTCTGTCCAGGATGTCTCAAAGTGCT
The DNA here is from genome assembly GCF_964213995.1 of Mustelus asterias. Classification (NCBI taxonomy): domain Eukaryota; kingdom Metazoa; phylum Chordata; class Chondrichthyes; order Carcharhiniformes; family Triakidae; genus Mustelus; species Mustelus asterias. The sequence goes on from NC_135804.1 coordinate 136,976,829, forward strand.
TTGCAGATAATGAGGTAATTCTTCAAGTGTCGTCACTGTTGTATAGTTGGCACAGTGGCACAGTGATTAGCATGGCTGCCTCACAGTGCCAGAGACCCGGGTTCGATTCCCGGCTTGGGTCACTATCTGTGCAGAGTTTGCACGTTCTCCCCGTGTCTGCATGAGTTTCCTCCGGGTGCTCCAGTTTCCTCCCACAGTCTGAAAGACATGCTGGTTAGGTGCATTGACCCGAACAGGCATCGGAGTTTGGCGAATCGGGAAATTTCACAGTAACTTCATTGTAGTATTAATGTAAGCCTTACTTGTGACTAATAAATAAACTTTAAAACTTTACTTTGAATGGCGGAGGAGACTCAATGGGCTAAATGGTCCAATTCTGCTCCTAGTCTTATGATATTTTCTGTGAACAATCCTGATGAGTACAAGATGAAAAGCTTCAATAGCCAATGATCCTTTATTCAGCAATACACAAAGTTCTATCCCAATAAAAGAAAATCCAGGAAGAGTAATTATATTTATTTGGCCATGTTAAAGTAGCTTTTATTTTCTCCATCAGGCGAGATAGCTGTGTCTGAATGTTGAAGGTTAGATTTATGTAAGAATTATGTTCCTCGGAGAAACGTCATGAGTGCAGTCAATGAAAAGAAGCGTGATGCTAAGTAGATATGGGTCTATTCCAAAAACTGATAAATGTTGAAAGTGCGCAACTCTTCCCAAGCAGATTGGTGAATATTTCAAACGGATGCCTGCAATGAGAAAAAGAAATGAGCGTCCAATCTTCATCCATAAAATTAGATACAAAATTCAGCATTGGTTTGCAAAATTCTCGATTCACGAAATATAAATATGCCCGTCACATTCTTCATTTGTTCGGCAGGTTTGAGGAATCCCTGAACCAGCCAAATGAAAGTGGGTAGAATAGATTGGCAGCAGCTGTGCCTCTTGCGAATAAATAATAAATGTGGGTGTTTTTAAAGTTACAACAAAACAGCCAATGCTCTTGGGCTCAGACCCAGTTTGAGTGAATGCTGACTGTCTGTAGTTTGTGGATTTTCCCCTGCTCAGAGGCAAGAAGGAAGCACAGAAAATGATGCAGCCCAATTTTGCTTTCACACAAAGATCACTTGTACCTCCGTGCAGATGGAAAAATTGGACCCCCGCACTTAAAGTCAAGAATGATTTTGTTTTGAAGTTCAGGAAGAGGAAAATGTGTGAATCTGACAATGGTCGAAGTGTAGGACGCAGCTGGAACTCAATAGCATTTGATGATATCGAGCTCTGATTCAGGGCTTGAGTATCCACTGATTCAATTTACTTGGCACTGACTCCACGTGAATCCAGCTAGAGCAAATTGTTAACCCCTAATCCATCCTTTTCTGGCCTTCACGATCATTTTCGCATGTTGTGCTTCTTATTAACTCTCACATGAGGAACAGGCTGCTCAATGACAATGCTCTCATTGAAAAATATCGGAAATAATCCATTGACTGGTGAAGTCGATGGGGGCGATTCTCTCAAAAAAATTACAAGTGTTGAATTTGCGTAAATCCTGCTGATTTTTTTTCAGCGGGATTTTCAAAATGAATCTCCCACACTCTGTGCACTGCAGAGTGCACTGGCGTGAATCACTCTATAAAACAGTGGGCGGGGGCCTATTCCCAGTGGAGAGGCCGGCAGCATAGCACTGAGTGGGATACTGCGCATGCGTCAATCTGTCGGCGCCGAGATTGGCGCATGCGCGGTAGTCCTGCACTGCCGGCCTCCTGATCGCTGGCCAGCTCGATCACTGGCTAGCCCCTCATTGCCAGCTGTGCGACCATCCCCATAGCCTGATCATTGCCGCCCCCCCCCCCCCACCCCCCCCCCCAGACATGTCCGGGGCACAGCCCCTACAAACCCTCCCGGCCAGCCTTGATCTCCCATTTCCCCACCCACCCCCCACCCCGATCACCGCCCCATCTCCACCAGCAGTCCTGACACGCTACCCCCACACTGGCAGCCCCCACCCCTGCAGCCCCAGTCCCCCCCAGCAGGCTGCCCCAACCCCGATGGCCAGCCCCGATCGCTGACCTGCCTCCCTCTGTCACTCAGCCCTAAGTGCAGAATGGCAGTGGGACCCCCCCACCCCCACCGATCACCCTCCAGGGGCCCCACCCCCCATCAGGCCTGCCCCATTAGGCCCCACCGTTTGGCACTGCCCTATCCCTGATGCACTGTGCCAAGTTGTCCCCTCGGCATTGGCACTTTGCCCTTGGGAAGTGCCAGAGTGCCCAGGCTGGCACTGCCAGGGTGCCAATGCCCAGGGGACACTCTCCCCAGTGCCTGACCCTCTGGGAGGCCTTGATTGCACCCCCCCCCCCCATTCACTCCAGCGGGGTAGGGCTGCCAACTCCCTGCAAGTGGGGAGCAATGCTAAACTCCGCTCAAGTGAAATACTCCTGGCAGGGTGGGGAGACGCTAGCGGGCCCGGAGATTTCAGTCCCAGGCCCTCTAATACCATTTAAATTATATTAAAATGAGCTGCTGAATACATTAGGCAGCTCCATGCTGATTTCTGGCATGGAGCTGACGGCACTGGAAATATGTCGCTGGGAGATGCGCGAAGGCCTTGGCGCCCAGCAGGGAGCCCGCAAAATGGCCTCCGTTCAAGTCTTTTGTTCCGTTGTATTAAAAAAGTAGCAAAGCGGGATGGGAGAATCGCCCCCAATATATTTCCATTATACAACTAATGAAAAAGTGTGCACAATTTAATTATTCCCTCCATGAAAAGAAGTTTGACTTTCATGTTCTGTTTATTTCTGAAGTGGGATTAGGTGGGCAGGTCAGTGCCTTTCATGCAGTGGAGTAGACTCGATAGGCTGAAGTGTTTCTTCAGAAGGAACTCTTCAAAATGCAGCTAATGAAAACTCTGACTTATAAATCAAAGAAAGTGTTTAATCAAGAAACATCATTACTCCAAACTTGGGGCCTCGCCCTGGGCCACTCCAAGCTTCCCACAATTCTACATAGTTCCTTATTTACAGTGATTCAGCTGGTCAGCTGACTATTATGTCACTCTGTGATTGGTTCCATGTTTTACTGGGTCAGCTGACCCTTGCGTCTTGTTCCCATTGGTCCCACTGCATCCAATCAAAGATGTCACCGGTTACATTCCAACACGAAGGGCTTCTTTCTGCACTGTAGTCTTCTGTGATTCTGTGAAAATAGCGGGCGTGAGGAAAAACAATTTTCCTGTGGTTGCTATGAATGGAGACCCTGACCCTGAAGAAATGTTTGTGCCTTTTGCACCCAGGGCTCTTTCTCACCTGCCAGAAGGGGACACAAGAATGCTGCGGGGTCTCAAAGGCACAGGAAAGCTGTTTTTCCCACTTAAGTGTTTTGCAATCTGATTCACAGCTCCACTGGGAAACGGAAAGCTGGCCACAGGTCCTGAGCACCTGCCATAGCAGTGTAATGCGTAGGGAGCGACACTTTATCAGAATCTGGCTTTGTGGATTAGCCACCCACTCGAGAGACTCAACATTTTGTTCACATTTCATTAGTCCTTCTAAGAATGGATTTTCATCTCATGAGATGTGATAAAAAAGTTTCCCTGCTTGCAGTTTCTTAAATTTGTTAGGGCAGTTATGCGTGAATGTTGGTAAAACAAACTGGAAACTAAATTTTCAAATTTCAAAGAAGAAATATCCTGCTGTGGATTCAGTGTTTCCTTGGGCCCCGATTGTTTATGCCAATTTACATGTGGCAGCACAGTGGTTAGCACTGCTGCCTCACAGCCCCAGGGAACTGGGTTCGATTCCCGGCTTGGGTCACTGCCTGTGCGGAGTCCACACGTTCTCCCCGTGTCTGCGTGGGTTTCCTCCGGGTGCTGCAGTTTGCTCCCACAATCCGAAAGACGCGCTGGTTAGGAGCATCGTCCATGCCAAGTTCTCCCTCAGTGTACCCGAACAGGCACCAGAATGTGGTAACTAGGGGATTCTCACAGTCACTTCATTGCAGTGTTAAATCAGCCTACTTGTGATTAATAAGTAAACTTTAACTTAAGTTTAGACGTATTCTCGGGAGACCAGAAGAATTACAACAACAATAGGAGCCTGTACCACAAGTTATTGTACATGTGGGGACACACGACATAGGGAGGATAGGGGAAGGGGATATTAGGCAGGGATTTATGGAGTTGGGGTGGAAACTAAAGGCCAAGACTGACAGAGTGGTTATCTCTGGACTCTTGCCTGTACCACGGGATAGTTTAGAGAGGAATAGGGAGAGGGAAGGTTTGAATTCATGGCTGAGGGGATGGTGCAGGAGGGAGGGGTTCAGGTACTTAAGCAATTGGGGCTCGTACTGGGGAAGGTGTGACCTCTATGAGAAGGATGGTCTACACCTTAATCAGAAGGGGACTAATATCCTGGGGGGTAAATTTGCTAAGGCCATGCAGGGAGGTTTAAACTGATTCGGGGGGGGGGAGGGATCCTGAGTAGTGGGGCTGAAAGTGAGGGATGCATGGATGGGGACTGCAATGCACGGCATTGCAGAGGTGGGGTGGAGCAGGGTTTGAAATGTGTATACTTCAATGCCAGGAGTATTCGCAATAAAGTGGGTGAACTTGCAGCGTGGATCAGTACCTGGGACTTCGATGTTGTGGCTATTTCAGAGACATGGATAGAGCAGGGGCAGGAATGGATGCTGCAGGTCCCGGGGTTCAAATGTTTTAGTCGAAGTAGGGAAGGAGGTAGAAGAGGGGGAGGGGTAGCATTATTGGTCAGAGATTGTATCACAGTGTCAGAGAGGAGGTTTGATGAGGACTTATCTGTTGAGGTAGTATGGGCGGAGATTAGAAATAGGAGAGGAGAGGTCACCCTGTTGGGAGTCTTTTATAGACCTCCTAAAAGTTCTAGAGAGGTTGAGGTAAGGATTGCGGAGTCAATCCTGCTTAGGAGTGAAAGTAATAGGGCAATTGTTATGGGGGATTTTAACTTGACTAATATTGACTGGAATTGTTATAGCTCTAGCTCGTTAGAGGGGTCAGTTTTTGTTCAAAGCGTGCAGGAAGGTTTTTTGACTCAGTATGTAGACAGGCCAACTAGAGGTGAGGCTATATTGGATCTGGTGCTGGGAAATGAGCCAGACCAGGTGCTAGACTTGGAAGTTGGTGTGCATTTTGGTGATAGTGACCACAATTCGGTTACGTTCACCTTAGTGATGGAAAGGGATAGGCATGAACCTCGGGCCAGTGGTTTTAGCTGGGGGAAGGGTAATTATGAGGCTATTAGGAGAGAATTAGGAAACATAGGTTGGACTAGGAGATTACAGGGACTGGGAACGTCCGACATGTGGAGTTTTTTCAAGGAGCAGCTACTGCGAGTCTGTGATAGGTATGTCCCTGTCAGGCAAGGAGGAATTGGTAGGGCTAGGGAACCGTGGTGCACCAAAAAAGTTTCTTTGTTGGTTAAAAAGAAAAAGGAGGCTTATGTTCGGATGAGACGTGAGCACTCGGGTAGTGCACTAGAAAGCTTTAGATTGGCTAAGAGGGAGTTGAAGAGCGAGCTTAGAAGGGCTAAAAGGGGACATGAGAAGACTTTGGCGGATAGGGTTAAAGAGAATCCTAAGGCGTTCTATAGGTATGTCAAGAACAGAAGGTTGGTTAGGGCAAGTTTAGGGCCAGTTATAGATGGCAGAGGGAAGTTATGTGTGGAACCGGAGGAGATTGGTGAAGCATTGAACCAATATTTCTCTTCGGTGTTCACGCAAGGGGACATGAATATAGCTGAGGAGGACACTGGGTTGCAAGGGAGTAGAATAGACAGTATTACAGTTGATAAGGAGGATGTGCAGGATATTCTGGAGGGTCTGAAAATAGATAAATCCCCTGGTCCGGATGGGATTTATCCAAGGATTCTCTGGGAGGCAAGAGAAGTGATTGCAGAGCCTCTGGCTCTGATCTTCAGGTCGTCGTTGGCCTCTGGTATAGTACCAGAAGATTGGAGGTTAGCGAATGTTGTCCCATTGTTTAAGAAGGGGAACAGAGACTTCCCCGGGAATTATAGACCGGTGAGTCTCACTTCTGTTGTCGGCAAGATGTTGGAAAAAATTATAAGGGATAGGATTTATAGTTATTTGGAGAGTAATGAATTGATAGGTGATAGTCAGCATGGTTTTGTGGCAGGGAGGTCGTGCCTTACTAACCTTATTGAGTTTTTTGAGAAAGTGACCAAGGAGGTGGATGGGGGCAAGACAGTGGACGTGGTATATATGGATTTTAGTAAGGCGTTTGATAAGGTTCACCATGGTAGGCTTCTGCAGAAAATGCAGATGTATGGGATTGGGGGTGATCTAGGAAATTGGATCAGGAATTGGCTAGCGGATAGGAAACAGAGGGTGGTGGTTGATAGTAAATATTCATCATGGAGTGCGGTTACAAGTGGTGTACCTCAGGGATCTGTTTTGGGGCCACTGCTGTTTGTAATATTTATTAATGATCTGGATGAGGGTATAGTTGGGTGGATTAGCAAATTTGCTGATGACACCAAAGTCGGTGGTGTGGTAGACAGTGAGGAAGGGTGTCGTAGTTTGCAGGAAGACTTAGACAGGTTGCAAAGTTGGGCCGAGAGGTGGCGGATGGAGTTTAATGCGGAGAAGTGTGAGGTAATTCACTTTGGTAGGAATAACAGATGTGTTGAGTATAGGGCTAACGGGAGGACTTTGAATAGTGTGGAGGAGCAGAGGGATCTAGGTGTATGTGTGCATAGATCCCTGAAAGTTGGGAATCAAGTAGATAAGGTTGTTAAGAAGGCATATGGTGTCTTGGCGTTTATTGGTAGGGGGATTGAATTTAGGAGTCGTAGCGTTATGTTGCAACTGTACACAACTCTGGTGCGGCCACACTTGGAGTACTGTGTGCAGTTCTGGTCCCCACATTACAGGAAGGATGTGGAGGCTTTGGAGAGGGTGCAGAGGAGGTTTACCAGGATGTTGCCTGGTATGGAGGGGAGATCCTATGAGGAGAGGCTGAGGGATTTGGGATTGTTTTCGCTGGAAAGGCGGCGGCTAAGAGGGGATCTTATTGAAACATATAAGATGATTAGAGGTTTAGATAGGGTGGATAGTGATAGCCTTTTTCCTCTGATGGAGAAATCCAGCACGAGGGGGCATGGCTTTAAATTGAGGGGGGGTAGTTATAGAACCGATGTCAGGGGTAGGTTCTTTACCCAGAGGGTGGTGAGGGATTGGAATGCCCTGCCAGCATCAGTAGTAAATGCGCCTAGTTTGGGGGCGTTTAAGAGATCCGTAGATAGGTTCATGGACGAAAAGAAATTGGTTTAGGTTGGAGGGTCACAGTTTTTTTTTTAACTGGTCGGTGCAACATCGTGGGCCGAAGGGCCTGTTCTGCGCTGTAATGTTCTATGTTCTATGTTCTATGTACTTACACGGTACTTTTATTGCAATTAATCATCCAGAGGTGTTTAACAGGGTCACTATACAACAGGATATGTAACATGCCAGATGAGGAGGTATTAGATCAGATGACCAAAATTTGGTCAAAGAGGTGAGCTTTAAGGAGCGTCTTAATGGAGGAAAGTGAAGTGGGAGAGGATTAAGAAGGAAATTCCAGAGGTTAGCATCAAGCAGCTGAAGGCCAGTGGTGGAGTGATTAAAATCAGAGATGTAGAAAAGTCAAAATTAGTAGAACGCAATATCTCAGAGGACAGCAAGTTCCAGGGAGGGGTGAGGAGGTCAGAGAGGAATTCGAAAACAAGGCAAAGAATTTTGAAATCGAGGTCTTGCTTGGCCAGGGATCAAGGTAAAACGGTGATCGATGATAGGTGAACTGGACTTGAGCAAATAAGGTCAGAAGCAGCAGGTTTTGATAATGTCAAATCTACAAGAATGTAGAATGAGGGAGGTCAGTCAGGAACAGTCATGGCTACAGGTACCCAAACAGTGAGTGAAGGTTTTGGTAACAACTGAGTGCAGGTAGGGGTAAAGTTGGTCAATGTTATAGAGGTGAAAATACCTTCACATCGACTAGGGGATTTTCACAGTAAATGTAAATCTACTAGTGACAAATAAATAAACTTTAAATATGGCTTTGGGCATAATTTTGTGTTAAATTCTGGGTTGTGTCCGGGGAAGAAATTCTGGGCCAGAATTCTAAGTGTTGAGGTAGCCACAGAGAATCAGCGTATTAAATGTTGCAATTGGTGTTGTGCGTAGGTTTTACAACAGAAAATGTGGTGGTGCAACTTATGGGCATTTAGCATATGAGCGAGCTACTATTGGATTAGCTGAACAATAATCTTTGAGACAACTGACGGATTGACCACATTTATCCAATGCTGTAGAGTTTATAAATACTGCCTTTCCGAAAATTATCTTTGTTTTAGTAACCTTGATACTAAGATTTTTCTTTTTTGCCACCTAATGAACAGGACTGCAATGTTTCATCTCCAGATGGATATAAATTCCATAGGAATTCAGGGCAGCATGGTGCCACAGTGGTTAGCACGACTGCCTCACAGCGCCAGGGTCCCAATTTCAATTCTGTGGGTGACTGTGTGGAGTTTGCATGTTCTCCCCGAGTTTGCACAGATTTTCTCCGGATGCTCCAGTTTCCTCCCACAGCCCAAACATGTGCAGATTAGGTAGATTGGCCATGGTAAATTGCCACTTAGAGTCCCAAGGTGTGTAGGTTAGGGGGATTGGAGGGATGAACGTATGGGATTGCGGGGATAGGACCCAGGTGAGATGCTCTGTCGGAAAGTCAGTGCAGACTCGATGGGCCAAATGGCTTCATTCTGCACTGTAGGGATTCTCTGAGATCAGTGAGTGTGACAAGTAGAGCCATGCTATCTTCGGGATTCTCAATCTGTTGCATCTTTGCTAGCCATTGTCACTGTCTATCTTCTCCATAACGCGGAAGTGATTACCAAGGCACAGTACTGTGCGTTGATTTAAATAAAGAAGTCTCAGTGCCGTTGCATAGAAGAGCCCTGTGGGTAAAGGTAACATGAGAGCACAGCCTTCTAAATGATGTGGCGGCCTTGGACTTCTCAACAATCTTTGCCAACTTGCACCCCATTCTAGCTCAACGTGGCGCAGCTTAGCTTTCTAATGGAGCCTTAACTCCTCGGTGGAGGCAGCTGGTATCAACAGAAAGAGCAGCGTGTATTTTAACATCTAAAAGGTGACTATGAATATAAAAGCGAGGCGAAGCACACTTCCCTGTGGGAGCCCTGTGTATTTGTAAGAGGGTTTTTTTGAGAAACTGGCATTCCCTTCATCTCTGAAAGAGTTGCATAACCAATCCAGAAACTGTACAAAGGCCGTGAGACCTGTGATAGAGTATAGTGGGACTACTGGTTGAAAGAGCAAGCTATCCAACAAGTCAAGATATTCAGACTCAAAGGGCAATTTGTTTAAATCGGCCCCAAAGTCTCTGCAACATTTACCAAGGAAGCCTGATTTTTCACTTGCCGTTGTAGAGTTGATACATCTTAGTTTAAGTTTATTTATTAGTGACAAGTAGCTGCAATTAAGTTACTGTGAAAATCCCCCAGTCACCGCACTCCGGTGCCTGTTTGGGTACACTGAGGGAGAATTTAGTATGGCCAATGCATCTAACCAGCACGTCTTTCGGACTGTGGGAGGAAACCGGAGCACCCGCAGGAAACCTACACAGACACGGGGAGAACGTGCAAACTCCACACAGACAGTGACCCGAGGCGGGAATCGAACCTGGGTCCCTGGCGTTGTGAGGCAGCAGTGCTAACCACTGTGCCACCGTGCCAGCCATCTTAATGAGGAGTTACATTCTGGTAACCTGGTTTTAGAGCAAAAAGGGCCTCAACAAAAAAGGACCATTCATTGATAGGCATTTAAAAAATAAAGCCTGCTGTGCAGGTTGGCAGACAAAAATCTTCCATTCAGTCTGTTGGGGGTGAATGTCGCTGAAAACCAATCAGGGAAGATGTCTGTTTCCAGGGTGTATTCTTATACAGTTTGTACCGTGATTGAGATAATCCTTAAAATTGTCCTCAGTTTTCACAGAAAGATACACCCCAACAGCATAATTACAATGGAGTGCACACACAGAAATATTCCACACGCTCTTTGAAAACTTTGCAGATTTTTCTTTATTTGATCCACTGGTTGATTTAAGGTCAGTGAGGCTGAGTTACAATTTGTTTGCATTACAAATATCATTATAATCCTGGCAGAATGGACTGCACCAGCACAAACAGTTCGGGGAATATCATAGAATCCCTACAGTGCAGAAGGAGGCCATTCAGCCCATTCAGTCTGCACCCACCACAATCCCACCTCGGCCCTATCCCCATAACCCCATGCATTTACCCTGGCTGGTCTCCCTGACACCAAGGGGTAATGTAGCATGGCCAATCCACCTAACCCGCACATCTTTGGACTGTGGGAGGAAACCGGAGCATCCGGAGGAAACCCACGCAGACACGAGGAGAACATGCAAACTCCACACAGACAGTCACCCAAGCTGGGAATTGAACCCAAGTCCCTGACGCCATGAGGCAGCAGTGCTAACCACTGTGCCACCATGAAACATGGGTGAAGAGAACTCAATGGGCCCGATTTTACCATCAAGTTGTTCCCCTTTTTCAGGCGCAAAAACTTGGTAAAGTCGGGCGTGAGGCGAGTAGCGCAATCCGCACCTCGTCCATGCCGGTTCCCCTTTTACCAAGGCCCCCGTAATGGCCGCGAAACAGGTGCGACAGCCATTTAAATGCATCTGTATGCATTTAAATTGACTTAATGGGCTGCACGCCCAACTTTACCAGCACTTCCCCCTTTACCACTGCGTTCGCCCATCCAGAATCAGCATGAAACAGACATGCTTCACAAAAGTCCGATTCGGGCGCTCCAGCTAGTGAGGAGGTAAATGCCGAGCATCCGACGGCTCTCTGCTTGAGATCAGTGGAAGGGGAGGGGGGGGGGGGGAAGGAAGGGAGGGGGTCCACTGCCACTCTGCCTGAGATCAGTGAGGGGGAAGGGGATGTCCACTGCCACTCTGCCTGAGCTCAGTGGGGCGGAAGGGGGGTCCGCTGCCACTCTGCCTGAGATCAGTGAGGGGGAAGGGGATGTCCACTGCCACTCTGCCTGAGCTCAGTGGGGCGGAAGGGGGGTCCGCTGCCACTCTGCCTGTGATCAGTGAGGAGGAAGGGGGGTCTGCTGCACTGTGCCGGAGATCAGTGGGGGGAGGGAAAGGCGGGGGTCCGCTGCCACTCTGCCTGTGATCAGTGAGGGGGAAGGGGAGAGGGGCCCGCCATCGGTCTGGTGGTGGATGGGGTGGGGGAATAAGGGGGTCAGTAATGTTGTGGGGGTGGGGCAATGTCTGTAGGGGCCAGGGGAAGGCATTATCCGGCCCAGGAGCGATGTGGCACGGGTGCCACGTTCTATCATTTTGTTTTCTGCACATGCGCAGTTGGAGGTGCCGATCGGAGCTGCAGGATTTCGGGCACATTAAGCCCCACCCACAGGCTTGTGCAGCGCGATTCGGAATCGCTGATATTTTTTCAGGCAGAGTGTGTATGGGGGCGCCAGAGAATGAATCTAAAAGTCGGATCTGAAACACTCCCGGTTTCAAGTCCGCCCAGCACTTAGAATCAAAATGATAAAATAGGGTCCAATGTGTTTACAGCAGAGAGAAGAACTGTGCAGCCTGAACCATTTTTGCTGGTCTTTTCCATGATATCTTATAATGGTCCAAGGTTCAACGTTCCTGGATTAGACTCTGCCCCAGCAGGATTTGTGCAATTCTGCTCATTGCCTCCATTCCTGAGGCTTTCCCAATTTTGTTCATTTTCTCAGGAGCAATAGTTAGCATGATTCAGAAGGTTTACAAAGCTCGACACCATCCATGACAAAACAGCCACTTAATATATCACCCCACCCGCACCTTAAATATTCACTCCCTTCTGCACAGTTTGCAGCAGTGTGTACCGTCTCCAAGCTGCTCTGCAGCAACTCACCAAAGTTGTGTTGGCAGCACCTTCCAAACCTGTGACATCTACCCGTTAGAAGGACAAGGACTGAAGATGGGAATGCCATCACCTTCAAGTTCCCCTCCAAACCACAGACAATCCTGACCTGGAATTATATTGCCATTCCATCACTGTTACTGGATCAAGATCCTGGCATTCCACTAACAGCACTGTGTGCTTTACTGTGGGGTTCACTGTGGGTATAACATGGGCTGTAGCAGTTTAAGAAGGCAGAACATCATCATCTTTCCGAGGGCAGTTCTGAATGGGTAATAAATGCTGGCCTAGCCAACAATGCCAAAATCCCACGAAAGTATGAATACATTTTGCGTCAAGACATTTTCATACCCGGACTGGACAATAACTGGAAACCCTTATTAAAAATGGTTAATTTTGTAATAAATCCATTTTCAGCTGTGCAATAAAACTGTACCAGGTTACCACTCTTAATTACATCAAAGAATACTTCTTAGTGAAGAGAAAAAGAGTTCCTATTTCAGCATACATTTTTATTTCATTCCACTGACTTTTCCAAATGCATCACAACAGTATAAACTTACAAATTAATTCCCACTTTAATTACTTAAAATATAAGTGCTGCCACACAAATGATATTCAAACCAAAATCCCTCTGTAATGCTCTCTTGTATAGTTTATTTGCTTCTGTTTTAGTTTTCTTGTCGTGCTCATTGCAATTCCTTTATTTTTAAAAGGATATATAATATGCATTTGATAGTTATCTTATTATGAGAGTGGATTGGTGGCACTGTGGTTAGCACTTCTGCCTCACAGGGCCAGGAACCTGGATTCAATTCCAGCCTTGGGTGTCTGTCTGTGTGGAGTTTGCATGTTCTCCCCATGTCTGCGTGGGTTTTCCCCCAGGTGCTCCGGTTCCTTCCCACAGTCCAAAGATGCGCAGGTTAGGTGGATTGACCAAGCTAAATTGTCCCTTCATGTCTCAAGATGTTCTGGTTAGGAGGATTAGTGGGGTAAATATGTAGGGTTACGGGGAGAGGGCCTGATAAGATATTCTGTCAAAGAGTCGGTGCAGACTCGAAGGACCAAATGGCCTCATTTTGCACTGTAGGGATTCTATGATTCTAAGACACTGAAATTAGTGGGTGTGACAAGTGGAGCCATGTTTTCTTCAGGATTCTCCATCTGTTGCATTTTTTCTAGTCGTTACCACTATCTGTCTTCTCCATAACTCAGGAGCGATTACCAAGGCAAAGTACTGAGCGTTGATGTAAATAAAGAGGGGAGAATGCCTGGATAAGAGACTCTGTCAAAGAGTTGGTGCAGACTTAATGGGCTGAATTGCCTCCTTTTGCACTGTAGGGATTTGATAAAATTCTATAAATGATGACCAGCACTCTTTACCCAATACACGTACAATATCTGGTAATGTGGAGGGGGAGTCCAGCAGAAGCACATTGGCCATGACAGTGTAGCAGAGAATCTAAAGATGTCTGCTGTAATAAAATAAAAGCAAAATACTTCAGATGCTGGAATCTGAAGATGTCTGCTGTTGGTTTGACTTGCCCCTGTGCTCAACAACTCAAATAATGTGCTTTCACTAAGGTGCACATTAAAAGAAAATAACGGAAGGATATTGTTGACTTAGAGGAGGGGCAAAGAGTCTCACTTGACTGGCTCCTGGGATGGGCACATTGTCCAATGACAAGGAATTGGCTTATATTCCCTGGAGTGTCGAAGGATGAGAGGTGAATTTGTTGAAATGGTTACAATTCCGCGAGGGTTTGACAGGGTAGGTGTGAATGGTGTGATGTTAGTGTACCTTTTAAGAATTTTTTAAAAAATCATGCAGCTATCACAGCTTCAGTGCTTTCTTTTCATTATGGGACCGGCTGGCTGCTAGACATTCTTTTATTGCTACTTCAATGGCTTAAATGGGGCTTTATTTATGTTTACTCTGGGATCTTTTATCTTGCACTGAGGGGGGGCGGAAGATTGATTGAGAAGTCAAAGTCAGTTGGTCCCTCCCCAGGAACAAATCTAAGGATTCATTTTAAGTTTTACTTGAGAAGAGAGTGGACATCAAGCCAGAAAGGAGTGTTTCTCTCTCTCTCCCTGATATTAGAAATTCTGCTGCTGAGCTAAAAGCAAGGCTTCTTGCCTTCCCGGAGTGGAAAATCTGCTGTGGGTGGTTGGCTGGTCTAGAGTCTCTCTCGCTGGTGTTCTGGGAAAATGTTCTGACTTAAAACTATTCTGGGTGTATCCAGAGGGCTGCTGGAAGTTACAAGGCTGAGAAGTCAGGGTTTCGATTCTCCAACCAAAGTACTGGAGCTGTACTGACTCCAAGCTTGCCTGTGTGTGCCTCCTGAGAATTGCAGCATTCAACCAAAGGGCTAAATTCCAGTATCAAGTGAGCACTAGTCTTTGCTGTGTTAAACCTGTGGCATGGGATTTGTTTCATTGGAACGATGTCTAGCTGTTAAAGTTGACATTATATCATGCATGTTTTTTTCTTGTTTGTAATTGGTAAAAGTTATCTCTCTAGATAACTTTTACCAACTACAAACAAGAAAAAAAATCATTTTATTTCTATACATGTTAACTATATTCTTAAATAAACTTTGTTTGATAAAAGCTCCCCGGTGGGTCATTTGAATCATACCTGAAGCGAAACATATCGTGCTCACTCTAGCCAAATTCAAAGTGTAAAACCTATGACCCAGGTGGATATCATAAAAGACTTTGGAGTTTCTGACCTGAATTATAACAGTGGATGTTCCCTGCGTCTGGGGAGCCTAGAAATAGGGATCAGTGTTGCAGGGTAAGGGGTTGGGCATTTAGGACTGAGATGAGGAGAAACCCTTCACTCAAGGGGCTGTAAATCTTTGAAATTCTCTACCACAAAGATGTGTAGACACTCGAAACATTCAAGACAGATTGACATATTGTTGGTGAACAAGGGACATAAGGATCAAGTGGACAAACGAAGTTGACTTGGAAGTTTAATTGTGATCGTCTTCAATCATGCAGCAGCTTCCCAAGGAGCCATTTGGGATTCTCCTGTTCCTATTCTTATGTTCTAGTGAATCCGACCATTTTTTGCAAAGCTCACAGACAGGGTATCCCAGACAAGAATGCTTTAATTGAATCACGCAGCTAGCCCTTGTCTGAAGCTATTGAAACCTTTACACATAAATAACTGAGGATCATTAGCTTCATTCTCTCTCTTTGATAGCAAAATCTAACCCATTGCATTTAGCTCCTTGGGCGTGGCACAAAGTTCCCTTCTGACCTCTTGCACTTGAAAAGCAGTACAATAATCGTGCTGATGAAACATAGTTAAAGATATCAGTTACAGAATAGATTGCTTCAGAGTAATGGGGAAGTAGTTACAGGAGGCAATGCAGCTAATTGTAGAGTCTGCCCAGCCTTGATTCATGGCATGGAGATCATCTGCCCAGGCCCCAGGCTTCAACCTCCTGTTGCTAGATTGTTCTCCCTTCCATTGGCCTAGCTGTCAATTTAGTTGAGAGTCTGTAAACGGTTATTTTAAAAAGCAAGGTTTACATCTAGTCAGCATCTTTGGTGACCTCAGGACATTCCATCTGGATCTTGCGGGGGACTGAGCAGGGAGAGGAGCCAGCCAGCCAACAGAGGAGGGATGAAGAGTTGAGGAGCCAGACTTTATTTGTGACCTTTTTCTGAAGTTCTGTGATTTTCTTGCTGGTATTTCCGCGACTCCTCACTAATTTAGTCTTTCTTTGCTGACTTACACCTGCGATTGCAAACCGAACTGTTTGCATGTAAAAATCCGTGCAAGCTGTGGCACAATTCTCACACAAATCTTTCCAGCCCCTTTCAGCGTAGAAGAGCAGAGACAATTATGTGGCATCTTCCGGAGCTCATTGAGGCATGCCGCAAATTTGGCCGTAGGTAACAATGGCAGAAGTTGTGGTGCTGTTGTGTCACTCGATGGCAGTGAACATCTCAGTGTTCATATCTGTTAGGAAAGGAAAATCTGAACCAATTTGTTTGAATGATGTTGGGTGAGGGATAAATATTGGCCAGGACATCAGGGACTCCTTATTATTCTTCAAAGTCGTGTCACAGGATCTTTTACATCAACCTGGGAGAGCAAACTGGGTCTCAGTTTAATGTCTCACCTGAAAGGCAGTAGCTCTGACAATGCAGCACTCCCTCAGCAATGGATTGTCAGCCCAGACGTTGTGCTCAAGTCCCCGGAGTGAGATTTGAACCCAGAACCTTCTGACGTAGATTCAAGCTTGCTACCTTATTACAGACAAGACCCTCTTTATATCAGCAGAGCATGGACATCTCTGACCTTGCAGGATTTTCCTTGCATTATCTTGCTTGCCTGCACCTTTCCCATCTCGCCATCTCTTTGTGGAGTTTGCACATTCTGCCCCGTGTCTGCATGGGTTTCCTCCGGGTGCTCCGATTTCCTCCCACAATCCAAAGATGTGCAGGTTAAGTGGATTGGCCATGCTTAATTTCCCCGAAGTGTCCAAAGATGCGGGGTTGGGTGGATTGGCTGTGGTAAATTCAGGATACAATCTCTATAGTGCAGAAGGAGGCCATTCGGTCCATTAGGTCTGTACCGACTCTCCGGCAGAGCATCCCACCCAGGCCAAATCCTGGAACCACACATATTTACCCCCCAACTCCCCAAACCTATACATCTTGGGACATTAAGGGGCAATTTTAGCATGACCAATCCACCTAACCTACACATCTTTGGACTGTGGGAAGAAACCGGAGCACCCGGAGGAAATCCATACAGACACGGGAGAACATGCAAACTCCACACAGATAGTCATCCAAGGCCAGAATTGAACCCGGGTCCCTGGCACTGTGAGGCAGCAGTGCTAACCACTGTGCCACCCGGCTGGATGGGGCAGAGCGACAGGCTTGGGTGGGATGTTCTTTCGGAGAGTAGGTGCAGACTCAATAGTCCGAATGGCCTCTTTCTGCACTTCAGGGATTCTATGGTTAATATCACAAACAGACAGACAGAGAGCATCTGCAGCACTGTCTATATAGACAACATTTGACAGTGAGCTCAACGTTGAAGGGGTAATGTGGTTCTTAGAGATGCTTGCAAAAGATAGGGAGTCTTCCTAATGATCAGAAATGTGACAGAACATCCCTTCTCTTCACACATGCAGGAAAAAGGCCACAGCTGTATAGCGGAAAAAGCTGTTTAATTTTTGGGATGTCCACTTAACTGATAGAATCACTTGAGACAGAATCTGGTCAGCTGGCATTTTATACATTATTCTCAGCCACTTGAACTGGAACAGTGGAAAGATGGTATTTGTTCTGCCAAGATATCTTTTCCCAGCCTATGATTTTCTAAGCAGTGTGCTTCTGCACTTTGTTTCTCTCTAGCAGCACTGTACAGTAGCATCAACATCTGATACATACATGTACAATTTAAACCACCTCAGTAAACATCTGCAAAGTTTTTTTCAGTTCATAGGAACAGAGGAATTAGGAGCAGAAATGGGCAAATTCAGCCCTTCGAATCTGCTCCACCATTCAATCAGATCATGGCTGGCCTCTCCCTGGTCTCAAATCCAACTCCCCACCTGTCCCCCATATCCCCTTATCCCTTTTTTTCTTAGACATATATCGATCTCCTTCTTGGAACCATTCAACGATTCAGACTCCACCGCGCTATGAGGCAGCGAATTCCACAAATTCACCCAACCACTGCGTGAAGTAGTTCCTCCTCATTTTAATCTTAAATCTACCACCTCTCAACTTATACCTATGACTTCTTGTTCTAGATTGCCCCATAAGGGGAAACATCGGGCGGCACGGTAGCACAGTGGTTAGCACTGCTGCCTCACAGCACCAGGCACATAGGTTCGATCCCTGGCTTGGGTCACTGTCTGAGTGGAGTTTGCTCGTTCTCCCCACGTCTGCGTGGGTTTCCTCCGGGTGCTCCGCTTTCCTCCCACGGTCCAAAGATGTGCGGGTTAGGTGGGTTGGCCATGCTAAATTGCCCTTAGTCTCAGGGGGACTGGCTAGGGTAAAAGCATGGGGTTATGGGGATAGGGCCTTGGTGGGATTGTGGTTGGTGCAGACCCGATAGGCCAAATGGCCGCCTTCTGCACTGTAAGATTCTATGATTTTATAATTTGGGGTGGGAATGGGCTGTGCTCGCCCCAAGACCGGAATATCCTGCCGGATGTCAACAGATCTTTGCATGGTCTGTCCCCGGCCCACTACGATTCCCATGCCAGGCGGGACGGGAAAATTCTGGTTTTGGTCTACATTTATTTTATCAATCCCTTTTAAAATTTTATGTACGTCGATCAGACCCCCTTTCATCCTCCTAAACTCCAGCGAGTATAAGCCCATAAGTTCATTTTGTGGTTCTGTATTCATCTAGTTCCAGATGCCTTGAATTTTCTCCTAATTCTGTTCAATAACATATTGTGTTGCAATTTGCCGATAGAATAAGTTACTGTATGACATTTTCAGTTAAGTAAATAACTTTGTACATCTCTCAGGGCTTGTGAGGAAGCAAGCACATCTTTAAAAAGAACACACAGGAAGGTTGATTATGGTTTAATTGGTTGAAAAAGTGTCAACGTCCTATCAAATTGCTAATTGTACAATTACTCTTTTTTTAAAATGACATGTAAATCATTATCATTACAAGTAAGAGAAGTGGTTTCAGGAAAGAGGCTATGAAAACCCCATGCACCTGTTCCCAGGAGACATTCCATTATTTTTAGCCCAGTCTTGCTAAATGTTCAAATGATCAGATATCCAAGAGCCACCCTTACCTTAAGTGTACATGCTTACTTCCAACTTATTCTAGAGATCTATATATTCTTTGGGTGGCACGGTGGTTGGCACTGCTGCCTCACAGCGCCAGGGACCCAGGTTCAATTCCGGCCTTGGGTCACTGTCTGTGTGGAGTTTGCATGTTCTCCTTGTGTCTGCAGGATTTCCTTTGGGTGCTCCGGTTTTCTCCCACACTCCAAAGATGTGCCTCTTCGGTTGATTGACCATGCTAAATTGTCCCTTAGTATCAGTGGGATTAGCAGAGTAAATACATGGGATTACGGGGATAGGGCCTGAGCAGGATTGTTGTTGGTGCAGGCTTGATGGGCCGAATGGCCTCCTTCTGCACTGCAGGGATTCTATGACTATTCTATTCTATTCTCAAGGAGATTCACCAGGGTGTTGCCTGGGATGGAGCATTTGAGCTAAAAGGAGAGACTGGATAGGCTTGGATTGTTTTCTTCATAGCAGAAAAGGCTGAGGGGGGACATGATTGATTTATGAAGCATCTGGATGAGCACTTAAATTGCCAAGGCTATTGTTGGAGTGCTTGTATAGTATAGAACTAGAATAGATTGGTATCTGATGGTTGGCAGAGACATGGGGCCTGATTTTACCATTTTGAGTCGAAGTGCCGAATCTGGGTGTCAGATAGATCCAAGCCTGGAATCCTCTTTCCAACGTGCCCATACGCGTTTTGCTGGCTCCGGTCCGATTCGCATGCGCAGTTCAAAAAAAATCTGACAGAGCGCGCCCAGGCACGAAAGAAAAAAAAAGCAGAAAGCGGAGAGAGTGGCTCTCTGACGGTCATCCTCTGGTCGGGTGGGGGGGGGGGGGGAGGGGGGGGGGGGGGTGGTCGGTGGTTGGTGGGGGCGGAGGGGGTGTGGGAGGAGGGGGGGCGGGACCCAGATCATCCTCTGGTTGGGGGGGGGTCCGCTGCCAGTCTGCGGCCGAACGGTGGGGAGGGAGGGGGCAGGGGGGTCCGCCGCCACTCTGCGGGCGATCCCTCCTCCCCACCAGAGGAATGAATCCCTCCTCCCAGAGTGGACGTGCGGCCATGCCATCCCACAAAACCTTCAGGATGAAGCGATTCCTCGCTAAGAAGATGAAGCAGAACCGGCCGATTCCACAGTGGATCTGCATGAAAACTGGCAACAAGATCAGGTACAAGTCCAAGAGGAGACACTGGAGGAGGACCAGGCTGGGTCTGTGAAGGGATACACCATCACTGGTACACTACCAGCCACAGATTACTCTTCCCTGCAGGGGCAAGAGAGCGGGAGAGATGGCTATGGCTGGTAGTGTACCAGTGATGGTGCATCCCTTTACAGGCCCAGCTTGGTCCTTCTCCAGTGTTTCTTCTTGGACGTGTACTGATTTTGTAGCCGGTTTTCATGCGGATCCACTGTGGAATCGGCCGGTTCTGCTTCATCTTCTTAGCGAGGAATCGCTTCATCCTGAAGGTTTTGTGGGATGGCATGGCCACATGTCCACTCCGGCAGGAGGGATTCGTCCCTCCAGTGGGGAGGAGGGATCGCCCGCAGAGTGGGGGCAGACCCTCCTGCCCCCTCCCTCCCCACTGATCGGCCGCAGACTGGCAACGGACACCCCACCCCCATCCAGAGGATGATCTGGGCCCCCCCCTCCTCACCCCCCCTACCCCCCACCCCCCACCCCCCCCCCCCACTCCCCCGCCCCCCCACCTCAACCAGAGGATGACCTGGGTCAGAGAGCTGTTGCAGGCTCTGAGCCCGCTCTTGGGAAGCTGCAGCGACGACTTCAGACATTTATTTACCAGGTCGTTAAAAGCGCAGATCCGGATCGGACCAGAAGACGGTAAAGTGGGATTTGGCGGTAGGGTTGGGCGCGCGGTTCATTAAGTCGATTTAAATGCATGCTAATGCATTTCAATCGTCGGGCCACCCAATTCAGGCGCGGGCTGGACCCGCGCCCGAATCGGGTGTGGGTAAAGCCGCGATCTGCTCGGAATCAGGTGCAGATCGCGGTATAGGCCCGACGGCCAACTTTACCGCGATTTCACACCCAAAAATGGGCGTGAAGTTTTGATAAAATCAGGCCCATGGTGGGCCAATGGACCAATTTCTGTGCTGTCTGACTCTATGGGTGGAATCATCCTGTTATCCCAGCCCACCCACATCGGAATCATGGTGGGTGGACAGGACCATGCAAAGGTCTATTGACCTCAGGCGGAATCTTCCAGTCTTGGGGCGAAGGCAGCCGGAAAATCCTGCCCTTTGAGTTTTTAGGGCGCACACGGACCATCGTTCTTCTGTCCTAGAGAGGGAGGCAATTCAGTTGTAATTTAAGACTTGATTTTTTTGCCCCTGTTTTACCTCTTGAAGAATAAATGATGTTAGCGTACATGTATAAATTCATTAAACAATTATGGCAGTCTGCAGGATAGATCGAAAAGAACTTATAGGGAGGAATTTTCCCATCCCAGCTGCCATGGGAACTGTAGTGGGCGGGACACGGACCATGCAAAAGTCTGTTGACCTCGGGGGGGGATTTTTCAGCCTTGGGGCAAGTGAAGCCGGAAAGTCCCACCCATAGTTTCTTATAATGTCCTTCACAACCCCAGAACATTCTGTAACAAATCACAGCCAACTGCATCATTTTTGAAGTGTAGTCGCTGTTGTAACGTGGGATACTTCACAGCGTCTGCAAACAGCTAGCTCCCACAAACAGCAATATAATCATGAGCAGATAATCAAGTCTGCACGAACTTTCTGACAGGGTATCTTACTCAGGCCCGCTTCCACTCTCTATCCCTGTGACCCCACACATTTTACCATGGCTAATCCATCTAACCTACACACCTTTGGAGTGTGGGAGGAAAAAAGTTTATCTATTAGTCACAAGTAAGGCTTACATTAACACTGCAATGAAGTTACTGTGAAATTCCTCTAGTCGCCACACTCCGGCGCCTGTTCAGGTCAATGCACCTAACCAGCACGTCTTTCAGACTGTGGGAAGGAGCTGCAGCACCCAGAGGAAACATGCAGACATGGGGAGAACATGCAAGCACCGCACAGCCACCCAAAGCCAGAATTGAACCCGGGTCCCTGGCGTTGTGAGGCAGCACTGCTAACCACTTGCCATCATGCCACCCCTTATCAGTTTTGATGGATATATATATTTCCCAGGACCGA
Source organism: Mustelus asterias (assembly GCF_964213995.1). NCBI lineage: Eukaryota > Metazoa > Chordata > Chondrichthyes > Carcharhiniformes > Triakidae > Mustelus > Mustelus asterias. Next base: position 136,998,808 of record NC_135804.1, read on the forward strand.
GAAGAATAGTCCTATTTTCTATGTGTAAAGCCAAGAGGTCATTTACGTCCAATCCTGTATATTTGAGTTAATTGAACTTTGAAAATGCAATCTAGTGGCACCAAGATTCCTTTCTAGTGAATAGAAGCAGACTGGAAGGTAATCGCGATGCGCAGGCAATTGAAAATGCTCTCATACCTTGTCTAACCGAGAGAACTCATGTCTTCTGATTGGCTTATTTAAATTGCTTCATCAATATTCAGCATAGGTAAGATTTATCATTTTAAACAATAATTCAAACTTAAAAAGAAGAAGCTGTCAGCATAATATCTGTTGGCTTCCCAGATCAGTAGCTCCGATGCCCCTGTTGGTCTCCTTCCCTGACATGAGTGCCGGTATTTTACAACCTCGCTCGGGCGAGGCTTGTAAAATCCCATCCGGGGCCAACGAGAATTCCGTTCTGCGAGCCGTGCCCGCCCCAATTCCGGTGCGGGCGTCGCAGTAAACTTCCGGCAGAGATGTCAGAGCTCTATGGATACTGAATGGCATGGGATACCAAACATCCAGATGAGGGGTATTTATCCAGCTTGATTCAAAACCTGGGTCTGGAGGGAAAGTCATGATGTGGAGATGCCGGCTCTGGAGGGAAAGAGCAGGGGAGTGGAGCTAATTAGATGGCTTCAAAGAGCCAACAGAGGAATGATGGGCCCAATGGCCTCCTCTTATGCCACATCATACTGTGATTCAACAATAGCCCAGAACCACACAAAGTCCTTGCTGGAAATAGCAGTCACGATAATCTTATGTACCACCGTGCGCTTTTGTTTGTCTCAACAGAAGACAGCCTGTAAAGCATTCGAGCAAAACGTTGCACGATTGCAAAGCAACAAACTGGTTTATTATACATGGGACACATGAATGAACAGAATACAGTTCTCACACTGAGATCAGGCAATTTCACACTGCTCCTTGTTCCATGAAACTAATAAAGATGCAAATCCGACTGGTGGCCCAGGTGGAAACTCACTTACAAACTAAATGCCTCGAAATTTTCTGGTCACAACTTTCTGGGTTCTCCTAAGCAACTGGAAGTTCCTCTATGAAGGAACGAGAAAGTGAAAATTCTTTGTATTTCTCTTCTGCCCGTTGCAGACAAGAGGCTGGATTTTCACTGCGAGGTGGGTAAGGCACCTCAAAGCTTTTAAAACAATGGGACAACATGGTAGCACAGTGGTTAGCACTACTACCTCACACCTCCAGGGACCTGGGTTCAATTCCCGGCTTGGGTCACAGTCTGTGTGGAGTTTGCATATTCTCCCCGTGTCTGCGTGGGTTTCTTCTGGGTGCTCCGGTTTCCTCCCACAGTACAAAGATGTGCGGATTTGGTTGATTAGACATTCTACATTGCCCCTTAGTGTCCCGCGATGCGTAGGTTAGAGGGATTAGCAGGGTAAATGTGTGGGGCCGTGAGGATAGGGTCTGGGGTGGGATTGTTGTTGTGCAGGCTCAAATGGGCTGAATGGCCTCCTTCTGTAAACAGTAAAAGAAAACTGGGACTAAATCTCAGAGAACTGAGACAGGCCCCCACATCTGTATTTGCCTGTCTCTATGGCCATCTCCAGTGGATTTTCAGTTTCGAGGTGGGTAGCTTGAGTCAGGAAATCTCTCTTGGCGTTAAGAGCCCTGTCACATGCAAATTTTGATCTGGAGTGGTGAGGGTAGAATTGAGTTGGACCTGAAGACCCCAGAAGCAAGGAGGCTTTGGAGAGAGTACAGAAAAGGTTTACCAGGATGTTGCCTGGTCTGGATGGTATTAGCTATGAGGAGAGATTGGAAAAACTTGATTTCTTTTCTCTTGAGTGTCGGAAGTTGTTGGGGAGCGACCTGATAGAAGTTTACAAAATTATGCGAGGCACGGATAGGATGGATTGTCAGAGCCTTTCCCCAATGTAGAAATGTCAATTACTAGGGGACATCGGTTTAAGGTAAAAGGGGGAAAATTTGAAGGAGATGTGAGAGGGAAGTTTTTTACAGAGAGGGTGGTAAGTGCCTGGAAGGCACCGCCAAAGGAGCTGGTAAAAGCAGATACACTAGCAACGTTTAAGAGGCATCTTGACAGATATATGAGTCGGCAGGGAATTGAGGGATACGGACTGTGTAGGGGCAAAAGGTCTTTAGTTTAGAAAGGCGCCTGGTGTTGGTGCAGGCTTGGTGGGCTTAAGGTCCTGTTCCTGCGCTGTACTGTTCTTTGCTCTTTGTTTATAACTCTATTGTCTGATGTCAGATAGCCATTGCTGGTATTGTTTTACCTTGAAAGAGCATGAGAATCAGCAGTGTGAGGTTCGACATTTAGAGGTTAACCATTCAAATCATAGAAATCATAGAAAACTACAGTGCAGAAGGAGGCCATTCAGCCCATCGAGTCTGCACTGACAACAATCCCACCTAGGCCTTATCCCCGTAACCCCACATATTTACCCTGCTAATCCCTCTAACCTATGCATCCCAGGACACTGAGGAGGAATTTGGCATGGCCAATGCCCTAATCCATCCATCTGTGGACTGTGGGAGGAAGCCGGAGCACCAGAGGAAACCCACGCAGACATGGAAAGAACATGCAAACTCCCCACGGACAGTGACCCAAGCCGGGAATTGAATACGGGTTGATGGAGCTGTGAGGCAGCAGTGCTAACCACTGTGCCACCATGCTGACCTTACGCAGTTGGCTGTTGTTGTGGCTCGATTGGAAAACAAAAATTCTGTTCACTCATAATCTCATAAGTTTAATAGAACATTGCAAAATGTATGAAATAAAGACATCCTGCTTGTAATATTTCTCAGGTAAATTAATATTTTCTTTTCACTTCAGTGTGTGGGACTTGAATACCGCTGCTCTTGTCTTTTGCGATGCGAGGCAACAGTGCTAACCACTGTGTCACTGTGCCGCCGTGGTGTGGTGCAGGGACAAGGTAGTTATAAACATCATATAGGTTAACAGCATGCTGCCAGATAGTTAGGTCTACATTCATTTTTATATCACTGCACAACATTATCAAAATAAAGAAAATGCAGCCAAGTATGATTCCATTCTAATTCTCTTCCCACACTAAGGCAGACTTTTGCCTGTTTCCATAGCTGGTAATCTAGCTGGTTTCCATAGCTGGTAATCTCCAGAACAGGTCGCCAGTCTGTTGCCAGAGGCTTGAGGTGGCCCATTCTGCATCAAGCGTCTCTGACCAGGAGTCTCTCTCACTCTTACTACCAGCCATTGACATGTCAGGAAGGATTTACAGGCTGACACTCAAGCTGTTTGACCGCGTTTGATCACCTTCCTTGATCATCAAGTCCTGGGATGGGACTCGAACCCAGAGCTTCTGGCTCAGAGGCAGGGACGCTACCCATTGTGCCACAAGACTTCAGCTGAATAAAATAAATTATCATTTACTCTGATTTGTTGTAGTGTTGATTCAGGGTTAAATGTTGACCAGATAGAGGACAACCCCTCTGAAGCCCTTCAAATCAGACCATGGGATCTTGTATCTCCACCTGAATGGACCAACAAGCCTCAGTTTAACATCTCATCCATAATTTAACACTCCATCAGTGCTGCACTGCAGTGTTAGCCTGTATTACATAATCAATTCTCTGGAGTTGGGGCAGCCACCTCTGAGACAAACCTAACACCAATCAAGCGATAAGGTTTGAAGTTTATTTATAAGGGTCACAAGTAGGCTTACATTAACATTGTAATGGAGTTACTGTGAAAATCCCCAGGTTGCCACACTCTGGCACCTGTTCGGGTACACCGAGGAAGAATTTAGCATGGCCAATGCACCTAACCAGCACGTTTTTCAGACTGTGTGAGGAAACCGGAGCACCCGAAGGAAATCCACGCAGACACGGGGAGAATGTGCAGACTCCGCACAGACAATGACCTAAGCTGGAATTGAACCTATGTCCCTGGCACTGTGAGGCAGCAGTGCCAACCACTGTGCCACCATGTTGTCCACGTAATATACATAACTCCATATTTATGATGCTAAAGACATACACCGCACTGAAAAGCTGAATTGTCTGCTGGTTTAAAGTTATCTTATATTCTATGAATGTCCACTATTTGGAATGAACTGTTAATACATACAACTCTTTCTGCAAGGGAATTTTGAGAATGGAATAAGAGTTGATGTTGAATTTGACCTTTTCTGTCTCCCTGAAGCAATGTCAGTTTGATTGGCGATTAGGAGGTGATTATACCCTGGTTATGTCCTCACCTTCTCTTAATTATATGCCTTTTACACTTTTTCCATCATTCAAGTGCTGATTGACAAGATGCCAATGTCATCAGTATTGTGAAGGTCGGTCGGCTGGCAGGCTGGGTGTATCTGTCAGACCTCCGTTGAAATAAAAAAGCTGCTTTTCAGTTTTTTTATGCTCGACAGAAAATTTAAGCAACGGATGCATTAGAGGTAAGCGGTACACATGTGTAACCAAGATGATGGAAACCATTCTGAATCCAAACTACACATGTTCGCCTAACATTTGAGCACCACCTACAGAATCTTAATTAAAAGGATGGATAGAATTTCTGAATCAAGTGCCTATTTAAAAATCAAGGTGGTTTTCCTGGCATTGGAATCCCATTGTGGTGACATGAGTATCCATATTGACACCAAGAATGAAGCAGAATGGGAATCCTTGGAGGAATCATGCTGTGCTTCACATCCTGAGGTACACACTTAAGTTCAGCAGGGACTGGAAGGGGGGGTAAGGTGCCAAGGATGCCAAAAACTAGGGCCCAGGATGAGTGGAGGCCCAAGCTTTTTGATCTAAATGGATCTTATTGCCCATCAGCTATAGCAGCCAGAGGCAGAGCTGCGAATGTGAAAGACCGGCTTTAAAAAAAAAGCCAGAGCATTTGGGCTGAGTTCCGAACTATTTATAAAGCTGGTCTGACAAGTCAGTTTCTGCGCTGCTTCTTCCAACTTTTGGGAAACCTTGTGGTTCAGATTTTGTTTTTGAAAATCCTGCCGGAAAACCACAAAGTTGCCCAATTGTCAACAACAGCAGTGGAGCAACTGAAAGGTTTTTTGCTTGAAAAATATTAAGTCAGATCTCTATTTTAGAACAAATTATAAATAACCAATGGGATATTTTCTTGTCAACTTGTTAATATTGCTTGATGCTGATAAAGTAAAATCTGTACTATCTGGTTTGTTTAATAGTTGCGGAAGTGTCACTTACAAGATGCACACAAACTAACAATACATTATAACATGGCTGCTCTCTAATATCAATGACCCATGCAACCCCCGTGGGTTTCCTCTGGGTGCTCCAATTTCCTCCTACAGTCCAAAGATGTGCGGGTTAGGTGGATCGGCCATGCTAAATTGCCCCTTAGTGTCAGGGGGACTAGCTAGGGTAAATGCATGGGGTTATGGGGATAGCGCCTGGGTGGGATTGTGGTCGGTGCAGACTCGATGGACCGAATGGCGCCTTTCTGCACTGTAGGGTTTCTGTTCAATGATTCTAACATATATATTGGATAATATTTATAACCAGATGTCAACAATAGGCATTAACATTTTAGGAGTACCTTGCGGTGATTGGTGAATTGATTGGTGAACCTTGAAAGGGAAAAGAACATCCATGATTGAGGGGGAGGGTTGAATCAGGGATGCAGGTGGAAAGGGGAAGGAGGGTGGAATATGGGCCCAGAAAGAGGAGGAGCACCTGGGCCCATGATTTCTGGCCCTAGCTCTGAAGTTCAGTACAAGGTAAAACAGTTTCAAGGTCTGCAGTGTTGTCTTACTTGCAGAGCATCCATTTAAATGGGCAATACCTCTTTAATTAAAGAAGCAATAATGATTGATCATCTGCTATCATTGACACAAAAGGAAATCTAAATTTCCATTTCCTACCTGTCCAAAAACATATGAAGAATTGCTGACTGTCACTGAGATTCTGAAGAAACCACTTTATCTCTATCCCACTAACCACTGTGTTGAGAAGCAAAAGTGAATGAATCAAGAGATTACATATTCGAATCATAGAATCCTTACAGTGCAGAAGGAGGCTATTTGGCCCATCGAGCCTACACCAACAACAATCCCACCCAGGCCCTATTCCCATAACCCCACATATTTACCCTGCTAATCCCCCGAGGGATAATTTAACATGGCCAATCAACCTAACACACACCTCTTTGGACTGTGGGAGGATACTGGAGCACCCGGAGGAAACCCACGCAGATACAGGGAGAACGTGCAAACTCCACACAGACAGTGACCAAGCCGGGAATCAAACCCGGGTCCCTGGCACTGTGAGGCAGCAGTGCTAGACACTATGCCATTCTGCCATATAGGGTTACATAGGATAGACAGGACAGAAACGGGCCAACCAGTTTAGGGCTATTGTTTCTCTTCCACTCGAGCTTCCTCCCATCTTTACTCATTTAAATTTACCGCGTAACCCTCTGGGCTCTTCTTCCTCATATGCTTGTCCAACACCTCCTTAAATGACTCTACACTGTTCATTTGAACTATTCCACATGGTAGTGATTTCCACACTTTTACCGCTCGTAGTGGTAAGAGAACCACAAGTTTTCTGAATCCCAAGACAAATGATGTGTTTTAAGGAAAGCATCTTGTGATGATACTGTGCCAGGTAGTTGAGCCATGTTCTTGTGCAGGCTCTGTTGTAGCGGTTTTTATGCACTCAGAGCCGTTCTGTCCACCGACAGCCTGTATTGTTACTGCAGCAGTGTAATTGTTTCTAATGGATAGAATGTTGGTTTTAATCTGAACTAATGCAGTTCTGCTATTTTCCCCTGGGATTTTGCAGAGTGGGACTTGATTGGGATGATTGGCAGGTATGGTCATGTTACGGGGGAAGCTGGGGTTAGACTGAATATTCAAATTTAGATGTGGCTTTTGAGTTGAGAGAGAGAGAGAGAGCATAGAACATAGAACATAGAAAAGCTACAGCACAAACAGGCCCTTCGGCCCACAAGTTGCGCCAAACAATTTCCTTACCTTCTAGGCTCATCTACAACCCTCTATCTTACTAACCTCCAGGAACATCATAGAAATCATAGAAATCCTACAGTGCAGAAGGAGGCCATTCGGCCCATCGAGTCTGCACCAACCACAATCCCACCCAGGCCCTAGCCCCACATAGAACATAGAACATAGACATAGAACAGTACAGCACAGAACAGGCCCTTCGGCCCACGATGTTGTGCCGAGCTTTATCTGAAACCAAGATCAATCTATCCCACTCCCTATCATCCTGGTGTGCTCCATGTGCCTATCCAATAACCGCTTAAATGTTCCTAAAGTGTCTGACTTCACTATCACTGCAGGCAGTCCATTCCACACCCCAACCACTCTCTGCGTAAAGGAACATATCCAAAAGTCTCTTAAAAGACTCAATCGAATCCGCTTCCACCACCACTACCGGCAGCCGATTCCACGCACCCACCACCCTCTGAGTGAAAAACTCACCCCTAAGCAGTGTCTCTCTTTCCCTCTCTGAAGTTGGAGACTGGAATCTGCCAGAAGATAAGTTTCTTACTTGGAGATTTTTGGTGATTCTGTTGCATGAGAGAAGATCTTTCTCTGAGAGTTGCTGTTTTGGAGAGGGAGGTATCCCTTTCTGTCTCTGAAGTCTAGAGATTAGGAGCTACCAGAGACTAAGTTTACTTCTCTGAAGTTTTACTGTTTTGAGGATATATCCTTCTCTGAAAACTGCTGTCTGGATCTCTGACCAAAAGTGTTAAAAGGCTGAAAACCCAGCATCACGTGAGCATACTAGTTCTTATGCTAACTAATTCTGAAGAAAGGTATATGTCTATAGGATATTGCTTTAAATTGGAACAACAAAGAAAACTAGCAGTTAAGGATTATACTTTGCCGTGTCTAAGTATTTTGATTGGTAAAAACGTTATAATAATTATTTTTGTTATATTCTAACTGTGCTCTGAAAGAAAGTTTATTTTGATAAAACCTCCTTAGTGGATCACATTAATCACACCTGGGGCGAAACACCTTATGCTCACCCACATGTCAAAAACAAATGTAAAATTTGGGGCATAGAATCCCTACAGTGCAGAAGGAGGCCATTCAGCCCATTGAGTCTGCACCAACCACAATCCCACCCAGGCCCTACCCAATGCTTTTACCCTAGCTAATCCCCCTGATAATAAGGGGCAATTTAGCATGGCCAAACTACCTAACCCGCACATCTTTGGACTGTGGGAGGTAACCGGAGCACCTGGAGGAAACCCACGCAGACGCGGGGAAAATGTGCAAACTCCACACAGACAGTGACCCAAGCTGGGAATTGAACCCAGGTCCCTGACACTGTGAGGCAGCAATGCTAACCACTGTGCCACCATGCCATCTAGGCTAACTTCATAAAACATCTTGGAGTTTCTGATCTGGACCTTAACAATCTATCCGAAGTGAGCTTTGATAGAATGAATTCTTGTGGCACAATCTAAAAAAGTAATGTTAACACAGAATTGAAAATGCGATGATTCTATTGCTGGAAGTTCAAAGGCTAAACTTGGCAGTTGGTAACCATGAAATGATGCTTCAAGCTATGTGAGAATGAACACTTAATGTATCCATCTGAAATTCGTCTCTCTTGGCTGTTGGTTTTTAAAATGGAATTTTGTATAAGTGCATTCACGGGACGTGAGCGTCGCTGGCTGGCCAGCATTTTTTGCCCACCCATATTTGCCCTTGAGAAGGTGGTGGTGAGCTGCTTTCTTGAATCGCTGAAGTTGATGTGTTATTGAATCAACCACAGGGCTGTTTGGAAAGGAGTTCCAGGACTTTGACCAGCACTATCATTCCAGGACCACTCTGTTTGTTCGAGAAGTTTATGCTAAATTCAACAATGTTGCATTCCAAATGATTGAACCTCATTGCCCATGAGAGTGGCGGAAAGCGTTGCTGGTCAACGGTTTCAAAAGGATGAACACTTGAGGGAAATAAACTTGCACAGTCACAGGAATAGAGCGGTAAAATAGGACCAACTGGATTGCTCTACGGAGAGCCAGCATTCAATTGGCTAAATGGCCTCCTTCTGTGCCAGGATGACTCAATGGGTTGAATTTTACAGACCACCCATGGGTGGGAAAATAGGCAGGTGGACGCTTAATTTAGGGTGCCATGCCAGCTAGCCCATCCGCCCTGCAAATTTACAGAGAACAGAGCAGGCAAAGGGTGGGCCGCCAGCCATGGCCCAACTGAGGCCCTTGAATGGGTAATTCATGCCCATTTAAACACAAGAATCAATTTCTGCACAGCAAGATCTCACAAACAGTGATCTGTTCTCATGACATTGGTTGAGGAATAAGCATTGGCCGGGACAGAAGGGAGAACTCCCCTGCTGTTCTCCAAATATGACCATGGGATCTTTTACATTGCCCTGAGAGAGCAGGTGGGGCCTTGCTTCAGTGATGCATCCAAAAGACAGTGCCATAGAATTTGCAGTCAGCAGCAATGCCGGACGCATTGATACTGCACGCACATTTTCTCCAATCCGACAATGCTACCCTTATTCAGCTTTATTTTCTGATCCAGGCTGAAGCGGAAATGGATCAGTACAGCCTCTCCATGGTATGTCCCATGAGAGTAAGAGAGTCACAGAATCACAGAATTGTTACGGTGCAGAAGGAGACCATTTGGCCCATCGTGTTTGCACCAGCTCTCCAAATGAGTATCATGGCCCAGTGCCATTCCCTTGCCTTTTCCCCACACTCTTGCACATTGTTCTTATTCAAATAATCTTCTAATGCCCTCTTGAATGCCCCAATTGAACCTGCGTCCACCATACTTCCAGGCAGAACATTCCAGACCCAATCACTCGCTGTGTGAAAAAGTTTTTTCTCACGTCACATTTGCTTCTTTTGAAAATCATCTTAAATCTGTTCTATCCTTGTTCTTGATCCTTTCATGAGGGGGGGGGGGGGGGGGGGGGGGGGGGGCGGGGAATAGTTCCTCCCTATCTACTCTGTCCACTCCCTCATGATGTTGATCATCTCTATCAAATCTCCTCTTAGCCTTCTTCTCTCCAAGGAGAACAGTCTCAACCTCTCCAATCTATCCTCATAACTGGAGTTTCTCATCCCTGGAACCATTCCTGTAAACCTCTTCTGCACTCTCTCCAGTACATTTACATCCTTCCTACAGTGTGGTACCCAGAACTGTACACAATACACCAGCTGAATTCTAACTACCACCTTGTATAAGTTCAGTGCAACCTCCTTGTACTTTGTTCCCCTATTGATAAAGCCTAGCATATTGTATGCTTTATGAACAGCTCTCTCCACCTGTCCCGTTACCTTCAGTGATCTCTACACTACGTTACCCAGATCCTTCTGCTCCTTTAGAATTGCACTCCTTATTTTATGTTGTCAATCCATGTTGTTCCTCTCAACATGCATCATCTCACACTTCTCTGCATTGAACTTCATCTGTCACCAATGTGGCCACTCCACAATGTCTTTGGTCTTTTGAAGCTCTACACTGCCCTCACAGGTTATAAAACGTCCAAATCCTGTATTTTGGCAAACTTTGAAATTGTCCTCTTAAGTCATGAGGAGAGGTCACACCCCATTTTTCCAACAGTCTGCTTATTCATAGAATCATAGAATGTATGGCACGGAGACAGGCCCTTTGGCCCAAACTGGTCCATGCTGACCAAAAACCCAGCTAACCCCATTGCCTGCATTTGGCCCATATCCTTCCAAATCTTTCCTATCCAGGTATCTGTCCAAATCTGTCCAGTTTCTCGCTGCCATAAGTCTTTTAATGAATAGATGGGTGGGTGAATGGGTAGCTGGTTAAGTGGGTAGCTGTGTCTGGTTGGGGAGGGTAGTCGGGTGGTTGAGGAGAGGGAGTGGGGAACGTTGGTTGTGTTGCTCAGTTGAGTTATGCTGGCAAACCACTGAATTAGACCAGGTATTAAACTGGTCTAACATTTCCAGGGGGACAATGCAGGTAAGCCCTGTATTCGGCTCTAGCTCAGGGCTAGAGACATTCGCGGAGGGTCCTGGGCAGCAGGGAATCAGCCCATCGAAAGATTAAACGTCCTGAGAAATGTTGACGTTAGGCCTGTGTCAGGACTTCTTCAGGGTCCTGATGTGCATCTCCTCATGTACGTCCCAGGGAGCAAAAGATTTGGGCCAGTATCTCTGGCAGTGCAGCACTCCCCCAGTACTGCACTGAATTATCAGCCTGGATCAATATCTTCAAGTGAGGCTTCAATTTATGACTTTGTGACTCAGAGGCAAGAGTGCTCCCAGCTGAACCACAGCTGTCTCCTCGGCATGTATTACTGTAGGTGGAAAGAGAGCAGTGACATTAACAAGCTACCTGCAAAAAGCTAGACCGTTCATAAAAATTGAAGTTGACAGCGGAAAATTAATCTTTAAGTTAACATTACATTTATGCCACCTTGAAACCCGTGACCTTTGCGTTCGAGCTTCCCTGTGAGTGCTTCAATTTAAAACATGACAGTAATAATTCTGATTGCATCGACATCAGGGGGACGTTCATCGTGTGTCATTGTTTGTCGGCTCCTTAAGCAGCAGAGTCATCAAGTTCGGTGCAAACAATTATTACTCGCTTTGCACATCAGCAGAACCCATTCATGAAATCATCCCGTTAAGCAAATGTATGAACATTTCTAAACCCTGAATATTTCCAAAATGGAAAGTGCTGCCTTTGATAGAGAACAATTTCTCTGTTTTTTTTTGCTTTATGTAGACTGATGTATATTTACATTGTTTTAACAGTAGCTGTGATTAAATCAGTTGAGGAGGCAGTGATGTAATGGCCTTGTTGCTAGACTAGTAATCCAGGGTAATGATTTGGGGAGCCGGATTCGAATCCCACCATGGCAGATGGTGAAATGTGAATTGAATAAAAAGTATCTGTTATACTTTTGTCAGGACTGCTGCAGGGTCCTGATGCACATCTCTTGATGTACGTCCCAGGAGGCAAAAGATTTGGGCCAGTACCTCTGACAGTGCAGCACTTCCTCAGTACTGCACTGAATTATTGGAATTTTCTTTTATTCATTCTTGGGAAATGGGCGTCACTGGCTGGCTGTCATGTATTGCCCATCCCTAAAGTCCAAGAATAACCATGAAACCATTGTCAATTGGAGTGAAAGCCCATCTGGTTCACTAATGTCCTTCAGGGAAGGAAATCTGCCTGGTCTGGCTGGATTGGTGACTCCAGACCCAAAGCAAAGTGGTTGACTCTTAAATGCCCTTGAGGGTGGACAATAAATGTTGGCCCAGCCAATGACACCCTCACCCCATGAACCAATCCTGCAATTGCTTAACCATTTATCAAATTCAGATCATGGTAAACCGGTGGGAGCAGATTTTTTTCCTGCCAGGTTTTTTTATATTGGCGACAAGGATCGGATTTCTGTACCTCTAACCATGATGGAATTGAGGAAAGTCGGCTTTAAAAATGGCAGGTTGGGTCTGATTCCATGATTCCCCTTTTGTGCTATTTTTACTGGCTCGCATAAGGGGGCTGGCAGCAAGCCCAAAGGTAGCACTCCCATCCTTGCTGGCTCCATCACAGGGAGGGGCATTCCAGAGCCCCTGGAGCTTTGATGTAATCAGGCTGGATTTTGCAGGAGATGTGGTTTATGGCTCCTCAGAGGAGTTGTGAAGGATGGGGGACCCTAGTCTGGAGTCAGGAACCAAAGAAAAATCTGACATTCAACACTCCCTTTGAAAAATGTTGACCCCATATCCGCTCATGAAATCTGTCAGTCAGACACAGCCAGTCGATGTCCCATTGAAGAAGCCTTTAATCTTGTCCAAGTAAACACAGAGGCCACTTCAAAAGAAATATTAAGTTATTACAAGGTGTCACACTTGACACTGAGATCAGCTTCCAACCACAAAGTCATGCCATCTCTAAGGTCGCCCATTCCCATCTCCATAAAATTGCTCAACTTTGACCCTGTCCCAGCTCATCTGCTGCTGAAACCGTCATTCATGCCTTTGTTACATACAAATTTGACATTCAATGGTGTAACCATCACTGAATCCCCCACTGCCAACATCCTTGGGGACCATTGATCAGAAACTCAATTGGAATCACCACATAAACACAATGGCTACAAGAGCAGGTCAGAGGCTAGGAATACTGCAGCGAGTAACTCACCTCCTAACTCCCCAAAGCCTGTCCACCATCTTCAAGGTACAAGTCAGGAGTGTGATGGAATACTCCCCACTTGCCTGGATGGGTGCAGCTCCAACATCCAGGACAAAGCAGCCCGCTTTGCAGTCCCATGAATGAATTAAAAAAACTTGGTAATCCCAGCATATTCCTGGCTGATCTTTGACATTCAATGCCCTGTCAGCTTGAGGTCACCCAGAACTCTTGACCTCTAGGTGAACAGGACATGGTCCGAGCTACTCCTCTGCACTTGCTGATTGACATTGGAGTTTTAAAATCCTTATCCTCATTTTCATACTCCTCCATGGCTCACCACTCCTTGGACGATTTTCTCCGGCCTCCCAGCCACGTGTTTCCCGCCGGCAGGAGGTGGCGTGTTGTTTGTTAGTGGCAGAATTCTCTGGTCCAGCCGCTGTCAATGGAAATTCCCATTAGTGCCACCCCACGCTGATGGGAAACCCATGGGCAGGGATGCACTGCTGGTGGGCAGTACGGTGGCACAGTGGTTAGCACTCACAGCGCCAGGGACCAGGGTTCCATTCCAGCCTCAGGTAACTGTGTGGAGTTTGCATGTTCTCCCCGTGTCTGCGTGGGTTTCCTCCGGGTGCTGCAGTTTCCTCCCACACTTCAAAGATGTGCAGGTTAGGTTGATTGACCATGCTAAATTGACCCTCAGTGTAAATAGATGGGGTTACGGGGAAAGGCCCTGGGTGAGATTGTTGATTGTGCAGGCTTGATGGACCAAATGGCCTCCTTCTGCACTGTAGGGTTTCTAAGATTCTAAGATCCCGTCAATCCGAATAGCCAGAAAATTCTGGCCCTAATCTCTGTAACCTTCTCCAGCCCCACAACCCTCCAAGATACCTGCGCTAATTAAATTCTGACATTTCGACCAAACCCGATTTTAATTGTTCCACTGGTGGCTGCACTTCCAGGTTACCTCAGCTAGAGAATTTGTTTCATGCACCTGTCCTCTTCTCTAGCTCATTTTCCTCAACTTACACTGCTTAAATCTATCTCTTTGACTGAGTCTTTGGTTCTATGCTCTAATATCTCTAGGTAGCTCAGTCATGTTTGGATAGAATCCCTACAGTGCAGAAGGAGGCCATTCAGCTCATCGAGTCTGAACCGACCATAATCCCAGGGTAGGTCGTGCCTCACAAACCTTATTGAGTTCCTTGAGAAGGTGACCAAAGAGGTGGATGAGGGTAAAACAGTTGATGTGGTGTATATGGATGTCAGTAAAGCGTTTGATAAGGTTCCCCACGGTAAGCTTTTGCAGAAAATACGGACGCATGGGATTGAGGGTGATTTTGCGGTTTGGATCAGGAATTGGCTAGCTGTAAGAAGACAGAGGGTGGTGGTTGATGGGAAATGTTGATCCTGGAGTTCAGTTACTAGTGGTGTACCGCAAGGATCTGTTTTGGGGCCACTGCTGTTTGTCATTTTTATAAATGACCTGGATGAGGGCGGAGAAGGATGGGTTAGTAAATTTGCGGATGACACTAAAGTCGGTGGAGTTGTGGACAGTACGGAAGGTTGTTGCAGGTTACAGAGGGACATAGATAAGCTGCAGAGCTGGGCTGAGAGGTAGCAAATGGAGTTTAATGCGGAAAAGTGTGAGGTGATTCACTTTGGAAGGAGTAACAGGAATACAGAGTACTGGGCTAATGGTAAGATACTTGGTAGTATGGATGAGCAGAGAGATCTTGGTGTCCATGTGCATAGATCCCTGAAAGTTGGCACCCAGCTTGATAGGGTTGTTAAGAAGACGTACGGTGTGTTAGCTTTTATTGGTAGAGGGATTGAGTTTCGGAGCCATGAGGTCATGTTGCAGCTGTACAAAACTCTGCTGCAGCCGCACTTGGAGTATTGCGTACAGTTCTGGTCGCCGCATTATAGGAAGGATGTGGAAGCATTGGAAAGGGTGCAGACGAGATTTACCAGGATGTTGCCTGGTATGCTGGGAAGGTCTTATGAGGAAAGGCTGAGGGACGTGAGGCTGTTTTCTTTAGAAGAAGGTTAAGAGGTGACTTAATAGAGGCATACAAGATGATCAGAGGATTAGATAGGGTGGACAGTGAGAGCCTTTTTCCTCGGATGGTGATGGCTAGCACGAGGGGATATAGCTTTAAATTGAGGGGTGATAGATATAGGACAGATGTCAGAGGCAGATTCTTTACTCAGAGAGTAGTAAGGGTGTGGAATGCCCTGCCTGCAGCAGTAGTGGACTTGCCAACATTAAGGGCATTTAAATGGTCATTGGATAAACATATGGATGATATTGGAATAGTGTAGGTTAAATGGGCTTTAGATTGGTTTCACAGGTCAGTGCAACATCGAGGGCCGAATGGCCTGTGCTGCGCTGTAGTGTTCTATGTTCTATGTTCTAACACCTATTCCCGTAACCCCAGTTATTGACCTTGCTAATCCCCCTGACACTAAGGGTCAATTTAGCATGACCAATCTACCTAACCTGCACATCTTTGGAGTGTGGTTGGAAACCCACACAAGCACGGGGAGAATGTGTAAACTCCACACTGACAGTGACCCGAGGCCGGAATTGAACTGGCTCCCTGGTGCTGTGAGGCAGCAGTGTTAACCACTGTGCCACCGTGCCGCCCTTTGTTTCACAGTGACCTGGTGAAGGGTCTCGGGATGTAATGAGTGCTGTATTCAAGGCAAGATAGAAGTTGTTGTTGTGCTAGAAGGTGGGGCTTATGAATGTGCCTTCCTCACCTCATTCCCACTCTCCTGTTGCATTTGCCAATCAGGATTTCCAGCGAGGTCATCGTTCCGCTGTGAAATGTTTGACATTGGACGTGAAATCACAACATTTTATGTAATTTCCTTTCTTGCCATTCCATCTTTAGGCCAGTTAATTTAGCTCCGCCTCACACCCCTCCCCCCCCTCCCCACCCCATTCCAACCATTACTTCATCCTCTTGTACCTTTTGATAACATCAGTAAACATTATTCAAGTAATGAATTGAAGTTGCTACTTCCAGTTTTATAAACTTCAGGGAGCGCTTCTAGATCATTTTGGTTTCAGACATCTAAATCCGAAATGACAAAACGTGGTTCATTAATGCGAATTGTGTCAGATTCTTGCTCTGCCTGGAATATTTGAGTTGAAGATTCAAGCTGAAACATAAATTATTGCTTAATTATAGAGTTTTAATGTTCAGCAGACGGAATAAGATCAGCCAATTCCCACACTTCGTCTGGAGAATGGAGCATATTTTATAACTAATCAGGATTCCATAAAATATACTTCAAATATTTTGATTAAGCACGGAATGAGCTATGATTGAGTCCGTTGCAATAATGTGATCGAGAAGCTAGCTTTTTTACCTATTGATGGAAGTTCTGATTCTGATGCAGGGGTCAGAATCTGAGGATTCAGGATAGACCATTTAGAACGGAGGTGAGGAGACATTTCTTTACCCAAAGAGTGATGAGCCTGTGGAATTCATTACCACAGGAAGCAGTTGATGCCACAACATTGAATGTATTAAAGAGGTGGCTGGATATAGCATTTGGGACGAATAGGGTCAAAGGTCATGGGGAGAAAGCAGGATTAGGCTATTGAATTGGATGATCAGCCATGACCGTGATAGAATCCAACAGTGCAGGAGAAGGCCATTCGGCCCATCAAGTCTGCACCGACCACAATCCCACCCAGGACATATCCCCACAGCCCCATGCATTTATCCTAGCTGGTCCCACTGACACTAAGGGGCAATTTAAAATGGCCAATCCATCTAACCTGCACATCTTTGGACTGTGGGACAAAACTGGAGCACCCAGAGGAACCCACGCAGACATGGGGAGGATGTACAAACTCCACACAGACAGTAACCCAAGCCGGGAATCGAACCCTGGTCCCTGGTGTTGTGAGGTAGCACCACTATGCTACCGTGCCACCCCTGAATGGCGGAGCAGGATCGAAGGGCTGAATGGCCTACTCCTTATCCTATCTTCTATGTTTCTATGTCTATATAAACACTTCTTGTCAATGTGGTTTTGATTTTTCAAGATTTAGTTGGGCTACTTCTTGTAAGTTTATTTGAAAATGACCTTTTGACTTAAACTTGTGGAACCATTCCTTCTCCTACAGGCACCATGTCCTGAGGGGGTGTTGGCAACCATAGACTTCCATTGGATTGGTCCATGATTGTGCTTAGCCCATATTGCAGTGGTTTGTCATTGCCTCCTGTAGTATAGCTACTCTCCCACTCTTACTGCCTGCCATCAGGTCGACTGGAAGGATTGAACAAAAAACAAAGAACAGTACAGCACAGGAAACAGGCCCTTCGATTCTCCAAGCTTGTGCCACTCATTGGTCCAACTAGACCATTCGTTTGTATCCCTCCATTCCCAGACTGCTCATGTGACTATCCAGATTGACAGGCTGATAATTTTTTCCACTTCTAAAATCTCATTTTCCATTCTTCCACACCACTCCCTCCTCCTCCAACACCACCCCCCACCCCCCCCCGGCAACCCCCTTGGGCCATCTGCCACATTCCTACACTCTACACCTCTGTTCTGCCATTTACACATCCTGATCTCTTAATGGATGCATTTAGCACCATTTCTAGCCTTTATCATTACCATTTGCATTCCCTTTGTCTATGCCATCCCTATCAATTACAGTCCTCGACTGCACCCTCACTGTATAAATCTCATCCTATTTTCCTTGTCTTCAGTTGTGATGAAGGGTCATCCAGACTTGAAACAATGGCTCTATTCTCTTTCCGCAGATGCTGTCAGATCTGCTGAGATTTCCCAGCATTTTCTGTTTTTGATTATCAAGCTGTTTTGCAGCTTTCTTGGCCATCAAGTTACGAAGTGGGACTTGAACCTAGAGTTTCCGGTGCAAAGGCGGGAGCGCGACTGTTGGGTCACAAGACCTGTTGTTGTGGAACCACTATTGCTATGAAAAGAGACATCTTCCATAAACAGTACTGCAATGTTATTTCATAGAATCATAGAATCCCTACAGTGCAGAAAGAGGCCATTCGGCCCATTGAGTCTGCACTGACCACAATCCCACCCAGGCCCTATTCCCGTGACCCCTCATAGTTACACTGCTAATCCCCCTGACACCAGGGTTAATTTAGCATGGCCAATCAACCTAATCTGCACACCTTTGGACTGTGGGAGGAAACCAGAGCACCCGGAGGAAACCCACGCAGACACGGGGAGAATGTGCAAACTCCACGTGGACAGTGACCCGAGGCCGGAATTGAACCCTGGTCCCTGAGCTATGAGGCAGCAGTGCTAACCACTGGGTCACTGTGCCAACTGGCCGCCCGTGCTGTTATTTGGACGTAGCTGGCCACTCTTTCATTCTCACTGGGTCCAAAATGATGAAATTCTGCACTGAACGAGCCCAAGGGGGCACAGTTGCCATGAAGGTTGTGCTGCCCGTGATTTACCATTGGCATTGCCACCTCATGTGCCGTGCAGCTTGTGCTTGCTCAGCGTGCTGTCAAGAAACTCAGGAAGTTTGTCAGCTGCTGGATAGCTTTGTGAGCTTTTGTTCAGGTTATGTGACGTTGCCATGGGATTTGCAGTGATGGAGCTTGCTTGCTTTATGACAGGAAGACACAGTGGCCTGGTGGCAAAGTTGCAGATTGGTGCTGCACAGTCTGTCAGTCCACAATAGTCTCAGCGGTAAACCAAAGCTGTAAACTTGATCAAACTTTCTATGTGGCCTTTCAATGCATGGTGCAAAAACCGGCAAACAGCTGTAGTCCCTGCACTCTGAAATCTATCGCTTATCTAATGAGAGGGTTGCGGAGGGGAAGAAGGGGGACATTTGATTTAAGTTCGATGAAAATCCTTGTTGTCACCTTGTTAGCGTATTCAGATATCTGAATTTACTTGACATGATACCTCAGGGGTGAAAGGAATATCATTGTTTCTGCTGCGTAAAGGGAATTTGGATTGAAGCATTAATTTGCAAATTTTGCCTTTCATGAATGGAGAAAAGGCGCCAGTGCCCCTGTGAGTCCCTGGAATGTTTCCTTCAGGAAGAGGATTTTTCCATCAGCTGAGAGCGTCCAGTTTGTCGTTGCTCAGAAATGAACTGCTCCACAAGACCACTTGCATGAGGATTTTGATGAATCTTGCAGCACGGAGGATGACGATTGGATCATTACTGTTGTCAACCAGCTACACCTGCAGCTAATTTGTCATCGGACAAGAGAGAGAACAAGAGAATGTGAGAGAAAGAGAGAGAGAAAGGGAGAGAGAGAGAGAACAAGAGAGAGGCCTCATTGAGTTGGCAAGTTCTCAAACACTGGATCTCACATTTCCTCAGGAGCCACTGCCCATTTTCTGGCTGCCCACGCAACTGCCCCTTCCTGAGTAAGCACATAAAGGACCTTCGGGGGCCTTATTTTGTTCACACCCATTTATCCCTGTGGATTCCAATGCGTACTGAGCTTTGGTGAATGAACAAGCACAGCCAGAATTCTCTGGCCGTTCACGCTGGCAGTATTCTCTGGTCATGCCTGTGGGATACTCTTGTCCTGCCGATGGCGCACCCCCATCATGGGTTTCCCGATGGCGTGGGATGGCTTTGATGGGAATTCCCATTGGCAGTGGCGGACCGGAAGATCCCGCTGCCGAGAAAAACGCTGAGGGGAGGCCAGTGAATCTCACCCCATATTTAATGGTGGAGGGCAACATGGCACATGACATATCCGACCCTGAAACCCAATGTAGAAAGAAGGTAAGTCATAGAATCCTACAGCACAGAAGAAGACCATTTGGCCCTTCATATCTGTGCTGGCTCTCTCAAAGAGGGTTCCACTTTATCCTACTTCCTCCATCGCAATGCAATCATTACCTTTTGAAGTAGTTATCCAACTCTTTTTTTGCAAGTTGCTGTATCTGATTCCACCATCCTCTCCAGCTGTGCATTCCGTATAGATGTTGAAGGAGGTCAGGGAGGAATTAGCAGTTGCTCTGAGGATTATTTTCTAATCTACGCCAGACACACGTGACGGTCAGGAGGGCTGGAAGAATGCAAATGTGGTTGCATTGTTTAAAAAGCGTACAAAGGGATTGCCAAACAATTATAGGCCAGTTCATCTTTTTTCGGTGATGGGTACATGAGAGATTGGATAAACTGTCACTGAGAAAGGCATGGATTAGTCGGGGATAGTTTTAGGTTTACCAGGTTGAATCCTGGGTTGGCGGGTCTGTCATATGAGGGAAGACTAAGTTGGTTAGGATTATATTGGACTGGAAGCCAGTGTTCAGTGGTGCACCACAGGGGTCTGTGTTGCCCCACCCCCCCCTCTTATTCATCATTTAAATCAATGACATTGATGAAAATGTGGGGTGTTGGATTAGTAAGTTTGCGGACGACACAAAGATTGGACAGGTGGTTAACAGTGAGGCGGAGTGCCTTGGGCTATAAGAAGATATGGATGGAATGGTCAAATGGACAGATAAGTGGCAGATGGAATTTAACCCTGAATAGTGTGAGGTGATACACTTTGGAAGGAGTAATTTGACAAGGAAGTATTCAACGAATGGTAGGACACAAGGAAGTTCTGTGGAACAAAGGGACCTTGGCGTGTTTGTCCACTGATCTCTGAAAGTGGGAGAGCATGTTAGTAGGGTGGTGAACAAGACATATGGGACACTTGCCTTTATCAGTTGAGGCATAGATTACAAAAGCAGGGAAGTCATGTTGGAGTTGTATAGAACTTTGGTGAGGCCACAGCTGGAGTACTGCATGCAGTTCTGATCACCATATTATCGGAAGGATGTGATTGCACTGGAGGGGGTACAGAGGAGATTCACCAGGATGCTGCCTGGAATTCAACAGTTAAGTTATGAAGAGAGGTTGGATAGGCTTGAGTTGTCTTCAATGGAGCAGAGACGACTGAGGGGCGACCTGATCGAGGTGTACAAGGTGATGAGAGACAATAACAGAGTGGATAAGGAGCAACTATTTCCCCTTAGTTGAAGAGTCAGTCATGAGGGGACATAGATTCAAGGCTTGCGGGGATATGAAGAAAAACCTTTTTACCCAGAGGGTGGTGACGCTCTCGAATGCGCTGCCTGGGAGGGTGGTAAGAAGTGGGGATGGTTGCTGATGCATGCACAGTGTTCAGAACCATTTATAACTTCTCAGATACTGAAGCAAACCATGTTCACATGCAACAAGACCTTGACAATGTTCAGGCCTGGGTTGATAAGTGGCAAGGAACATTCACACCACACATGCATCTCCAATAAGCAAGGGTCTAACTATCATCACTTGACATGACCATTGCTGAATCATCTACCATAAACATTCTGCAGGTTAGGATTAAGCAGAAACTTAATAGATGGGGCCATGTCAATACTGTGGCGACAAGAACAGGTGCTATATAAATACATATTTACTTTCAATCACTAAATGATTTGTAATAGGGGAAATCATCTATACTACTAATGTTTTTAGGGAAGACATCATAGAATCCCTACAGTGCAAAAGTAGACCATTCAGCCCATCAAGCCTGCACCGACTACAATTCTAGCCAGGCCCTATTTCCGTAACCCCACATATTTACCCTGCCAAGCCCCCTGACACTAGGGTCAATTTAGCACGGCCAATCAGGCTAACCCGCACATCTTTAGACTGTGGGAGGAAACCGGAGCATCCGAAGGAAACCCACGCAGACATGGGGAGAATGTGCAAACTCCACACGCACACAGTGGCCCGAGTCCGGAATTGAACCCTGGTCCCTGGTGCTGTGAGGCAGCAGTGCTAACCACTGTGCTATGCTTTTTGCTGCTGAGCACATGCACAGGTGTATGAGATTAACAGATTATCTGAGTAAATTAAACAATTCATTGAGGTAAAACGTGGATACTATTTACATTATTTCACAGCTTCAGTGAAGTTTTTGGCCGATTCCAATGATCAATTTACATTATTCATCCTAATCAGCTGGCTAGAATTGAGAACCAGCTGCAGAATTTCAGTGGAAAATTGTTCACTGGAACCCAGCCATGGTGAGCAGGTACAAAACTCTTCACACACTTTGAAGAGTTGTAAACAGCCTTTAACAGAATTACAGCATCCTTTCCACTTCTTTCATTGACTCTCAGGACAGAGTATGCTCCGCACACGGCAACAAAAGTGAAATTCTATCTTGACAACACGCGCCATTTACCGGTCCAGGCAGCGGGCGATCGAGGGGGCCGTCCATCCTGACTGTCTTCCCCTCTACCGCGGCTACGTTCGCGGCCAGGTGTCCCTGGAGAGGGAGCATGCGGTGTCCACGGGCGCGGTTGACGCTTTCCGCGCCCGCTGGGCACCACAGGGGTTGGGGTGCATTATTGACCCTGACAATCACATTTTAATTTGATGTTTTTAAGTTTCCTTTGTACTTTGATTTCTGTTCGGGCTGTTCCCCCTCCTTTTTGGGGAGCTGCCCCTTTTACTTTGTCCTGATTTAATCTGAGTTTGTTTATTTGGTTTGACCTAAAAAGAGGACAAGAACCCTTCCTCGCAAAGAACATGAACAAGAAGGCAAAATATTGTCGGTTCCTTAAGGAAGGGGCGTTCCCATCCCAAGGTTCACTTCTCCAACCAGGACAATCACGTCAGAACGAAACCGTGAATGATTAACTGGACCTCTGCGAAAATGTGAGCAAAGACTTTAGAATCCAACGCAGTTTAGAATGCCTCTCCGCCCATAGCTGTAAAGGGTCACACCAGATTGATTGGCTCATTTCACATGTCAGTGGGTAGATGCATAAATTGGCACCAACCAGCCACTGTCCAGTTGTGTGTGTCTCAGTTGATTGATGCTGCTCTGAGGCAAACACACCCTAATATTTGTCCTTTCAATCAGACGAGCTGCAACAGTAGGTCAAACAGAAGTCTGTCATAAAAATATTCCTTTCCCAAATGCCCTTGAGCAAGTCCCAATGTCTCAGGCTACAGTCCCATGACAAGAGCAACTTTTGAAAGGTTCACCTACAGAACAGTTATTGCTGTTTTATTTTTAATTCACTAATGGGACATGCTGGTAAAACCAGCATTTATTACCAATCTCTAATTTCCCTGGGGAAGGGGGTGGTGAGACGAATGCATAAATGGGTCTGTTTTGAATTGGGAGGACGTGATGCATGGAGTCCTGCAGGGGTCTCGATCTTTACAATTTACATCAATGACTTCAAAGTGTGGTACGGAGGCAAGCAGATGATGCAAAGGTAGTTCGAAAAGTATGTCGTGACCAGGACATGAGGAGTTTGCCGATGGCCATAGGATCCTTACAGTACAGAAAGAGGCCATTCGGCCCATCGAGCCTGTACCGACCACAATCCCACCCGGACCCTATCCTCGTCACCCCACACATTTACCCTGCTAATCCCCCGGCACTAGGGTCAATTTAGCATGGCTAATCCACCTAACCCGCACATCTTTGGAGTGTGGGACGAAACCCGAGCACCCGGAGGAAACCCACGCAGACACGGGGAGAACTTACAAACTCCACACAGACAGTGACCAGAGGCTGGAATCGAACCCGGGTTCCTGGTGCTATGAGGCCGCAATGCTAACCACTGTGCCACTGTGCTGCCCTAGATAGGTAGAGTGAGTGGGCGAAACCTGGAAAATCAAATATAATATGGGAAAATGTGAAATTGTTCTTTTTGGCAGGAAGAATTTTTTAAAAAGAGTGTTACTTAAACAGAAAACAGCGGGAGAATCCTGAGGTGCAGAGGGATCTGGGTGTTCTAGTGCATGAGATACAGAAAAAAAGTACAGCGAGTAATTAAGAAGGATAATGGAATTCTATCCATTATTGTGAGAGGAATTGAACATAAACGTAAGGATGTTATGCTTCAATAATTCAAGGCATTGGTGAGATCGCATCTCAAATAAATAATGTGTGTAGTTTTCTCCTTATTTAAGGAAAGATGTAAAAGCGGCTTAGAGGAGGTTTATTGGACTGATACCTGGAATGAGTGGGTTATCTTATGAGGAAAGGTTAGATAGACTGGACTTGTTACCACTGGAATTCAGAAGAGTGAGGGGGTGACTTGATTGAAGTATGATTGAAGTATATAAGATCCTGAATGGTCTTCACAGGGTGCATGTGGAAAGGATGTCTCCCCTTGTGGGTGAGTCCAGAATTATGGGGCACGATTTTAAAATTAGGAGTCACCCTTTTAGGACAGAGGTGAGGAGAAGTTTTATTCTCTTAGAGGGTTGTGCGACTCTGGAAATCTCTGCCTGGATGTGATAGAGGCACGGTTATTGAAAATTTTTAATGCAGAGCTACATAGATTCATGGTTAGGCAAGGGAATCAAAGGTTATCAGGGGTCAATGGAAATGTGGAACTTGAAACACGAACAGCTCAGCCATGATCTTATTGAATGGCAAAGCAGGCCCGAAGGGCCGAATGGCCTACTTCTACTCCTATTTCCTATGTTGGACTGTTAGTGGTGTAGGTACTCCCATTGTACGATCAGGTGGAGAGTTCTAGCATTTTAGAATCACTGCAGTGCAGAAGGAGGCCATTCAGCCCATTGAGCCTGCACCAACAACAATCCCACCTAGGCCCTACCCTGTAACCTCAAATAGTTACCCTTCTAATCCCCCTGACATTAATGGGCAATTTACCATGGACAATCAACCGAACCTACACATCTTTGGACTGTGGGAGGAAACCAGAACAACTGAGGAAACCCACACAGACATGAGGAGAATGTGCAAACTCCACACAGTCTCCCGAGGCCGGAATTGAACCCAGGTCCCTGGCGCTGTGAGGCAGCAGTGCTAACCACTGTGCCACCATGCCACTATTTTGATCCAGTAAAGATGAAGGAATGGCAGTATATTTCCAAGTCAGGATTGTGTGTGATTTGAAGCCACAAGTGACATGGTGGCACAGTGGTTAGCACTGCTGCCTCACTGCAGGGACCTGGGTTCAATCCCAGCCTTGGGTGGCTGTCTGTGTGGAGTTTGTACATTCTCCCCATGTCTGCATGGGTTTCCTCCAAGTGCTCTGGTTTCATCCCACAGTCCAAAATTGTGCTGGTTTGGTGGATTGACCATGCTAAATTGCCCCTTCGTGTCCCAAGATGTGTAGGTTAGATGGATGAGCATTGTAAGTGTGTGGGAGGAGACCTTGTAGGAAGTGGTGTTCCTATGCATATGCTGCGCATCTTCTTCTATGTAATGCAGATCTGGGAGCTGCTGCCAAAGTAGCTTTGGCAAGTTGCTATGTTGTAGATGATCCACAACGCTGCCAATGCGCCTCTGATTTAAGGTGGTAGATCAAGTACTGGTCATATGGGTTGCTTTATCTTGAATGTTATCAAGCTTCTCAAGTGCACCCATCCAGCCAAGTGCAGAATGTTCCATCAAACTCATGACTTATGCCTTGTGGATGGGAGATAGACTTCAGGGAGTCAGAAGTTGAATCAATTTATACCAAAATCATAGAATCCCTACAGTGCAGAAGGAGGCCATTTGACCCATCGAGTCTACACCGACAACAATCCCACCCAGGCCCTATTCCCGTAACCCCACATATTTACCCTGCTCACCCCTCTGACCTACACATCTCGAGACACGAAGGGGCAACTTAGCATGGCGAATGCACCTAACCCGCATATCGTTGGACTGGTGGGAGAAAAAGAAACCCACGCAGACATGGGGAGAATGTGCAAACTCCACACAGACAGTGACCCAAGTCGGGAATCGAACCCGGCTCCCTGGAACTGTGAGGCAGCAGTGCTAACCACTGTGCCAGCGTGCTGCATAGAAGTTAATTTTCACTTGACAAGCTCCCACAAACAGCAATTTGATACATGACCAGTAACCTTTTTAATAGTGGCGCGGTCGCAAGGTGTTATGTATTCGGGGCTTGGCCCCTTTAAGAGGACGGGTCAGGTGACCCGGGGCATGGGGTGACCTGTCCAGGAAACCGCCTTGAGAGCCAGTGGAGGGCTGGAGTGCGAGTACAGTTCATCGATAAACCCTTCAACTTGATTGAATTTATCATTGTCACATGTATTAATCTACAGTGAAAAATATTGTTTCTTGCGCGCTATACAGACAACGCATACCGTTCATAGAGAAAGAAAAGAGAGGGCGCAGAATATAGTGTTACAGTCATAGCTAGGGTGTAGAGAAAGATCAACTTAGTATAAGGTAGGTCCATTCAAAAGTGTGATTGCAGCAGGGAAGAAGCTGTTTTTGCGCCAAATCTAAGAGGTTGAATGAAAGCATTGATACAGAGTTTAAATGAGTTAGAGTTTTAAAAGCATAGAATGAGCTTAAAAGATAGAACTAGAAGGTATGCTGGGCACAGCTTGCAAGAAGTCGCCACGCCCTAGCACCACCCTGTTGTTCCTGTGGCTTGCTTCCCAGGTGAGTTCTTTGGAGTTACTTCCCCGGTACTTTCAGACTTAACACAGGGACATACCGGTCAGGACACGGGGGAAAACTTCAGTACTCTTCTTGAAATAGGAGCACTTACTGTCCATCCACTTGAGAGGGCAGACGAAACCCTGGTTTAACATCACCTACCACTAACGGCATCTCTAACAATGCAACACTCCCTCAGCACTACACTGGGGTGTCAGCCGAAATGTTTGCAATTATGGCACTTGAACCTGTGATTCAGAGGCCGGAGTGCTACCAATGGAGCCACAGCTGACACTTAAAATGGTAAATTTATTTGCTCTAATCGTGTTGGTGGTGCAGGAATTTGCACACTCCACTTATATTCAAACTAAACCGGGCAGTTCTAAGGTGTTGGTCCAATCTCACTTTGAGTAGTTGTCACTTCACTAAAGTAAGGGCAGTCAGATATTAGAGACAGTGCAGGAATGAACAACAACATACAGTCTGAGCCCTCGAGCCATGAGCAGAGGTTGAAGACTGAAGTCATTCATTTTCAAGAGTAAAAGCCCAAAAGACGTTCGTCAACACTTAAGTTCAGGAAACAAATGAGCCAAAACTCTGTATAATTGCATTTCTTTGCAGATAGGAATGGTGGGATTTTACTTCTGAGGCTGTATAAGGCTCTGGTCAGATCCCATTTGGAGTATTGTGAGGAGTTTTGGGCCCCGTATCTAAGGAAAGGTGTGCTGGCCTTGGAAAGGGTCCAGAGGAGGTTCACAAGAATGATCCCTGGAATGAAGAGCTGGTCGTATGAGGAACGGTTGAGGACTCTGGGTCTGTACTCATTAGAGTTTAGAAGGATGAGGGGGAATCTTATTGAAACTTACAGGATACTGCAAGGCCTGGATAGAGTGGATGTGGAGAGGATGTTTCCACAAGTAGGAAAAAAACTAGAACCAGAGGGCACAACTTGAAGAACTTTGCAGAAAAGATGGTTTGAGTTATAAGGAGAGACTGGATAGACTGGAACTTTTTTCTCTGGTGTGTAGAAGCCTGAGGGGTGATCTTACAGAGGTCTATAAAATAATGAGGGGCACAGATCAGCTAGATAGTCAATATCTTTTCCCAAAGGTAGGGGAGTCTAAAACTAGAGGGCATAGTTTTAAGGTGAGAGAGGAGAGGTACAAAAGTGTCCAGAGGGGCAACTTTTTCACACAGAGGGTGGTGAGTGTCTGGAACAAGCTGGCAGAGGTAGTAGTAGAGGCGGGTACAATTTTGTCTTTTAAAGAGCATTTAGACAGTTACATGGGCAAGATGGGTATAGAGGGATCTGGGCCAAATGCGGGCAATTGCGATTAGTTTAGGGGTTATAAAAAAAATGGCGGCATGGACAAGTTGGGCCGAAGGGCCTGTTTCCATGCTGTAAACCTCTATGACTCTAACTTCAAGCTAAAGGGACGATCCTTTAAAACAGAAGTGAGGAGGAATTTCTTCAGCCAGAGAGTAATGAATCTGTGGAACTCTCTGCCGCAGAAGGTTGTGGAGGCCAGATCATTGAGTATCTTTAAGACAGAGATAGTAAGGGAACCAGGGGTTATGGGGAAAAGGCAGTAGAATGGGGATGAGAAGAATATCAGCCATGATTGAATGGCAGAGCAGACCCGATGGGCTGAGTGGCCTAATTCTGCTCTTATATCTTATGGCCTTATGGATATGGACTGTAGCTCAGATAGGTCGAACACCAGACAAAGGATAATGAGCAATTGATGCATTCTGGAGTAGCATTGCCTGGAGGTTTCATTGCATGGTCTCTGACCTCTGACTGCCCTACCAACATCAATATTTATATTATTAACGAACAAAAATGTTCAAGGAGAAAAACACACAATTTATTTCAATGCCCTATGATTTTTCTTCTGGACTTTTCACGCCCGTGGCTGGGAAGGTGATGGTGTAGTGGTATTTTTACTGGATTAATAATCCAGAGACCTAGGGTAATGCCCAAGGAACCTGGGTTTGAATCCCACCAAAGCAGGCGGTGAAATTTGAACTCAATAAAAATCTAGACTTACAAGTCTATTGATGAACATGAAGACATTGTCGATTGTCATAAAAACCCATCTGGTTCACTAATGTCATTGAGGGAAAGAAATCTGTCATCCTTACCTGGCCTGGACTCCAGAGCCACAACAATGTGGTTGTCCCTTAAATGCCCTCTGAAATGGCCGAGCAAGCCATTCAGTTCAAGGGCAATCAGGAATGGGCAACAAATGCTCTCTCAGCTAGCGTTGCCCACATCCTAGAATGAATTTAAGAAAGAGATGAACTATTAATTCCTGGAGGTTCAGGTACAAACCTAGAAGTTTGATTACCCAATCAAGAGGTGGTGGGTGGTAAAGGTATGGGAAACCATACAATTGGATAGGATAGAAATTGGAGGGAAGCATTGCCAAATGGGCCTGAAGTTTTGAGATACCACCACACAGTATTTTTTAAAGCATTTCGCTGATATTCCTCTCTCAGCTCTTCTACTAAAGGTGATAAGCTAAAGTAGAAGAAAAAAGATATTTTGGCCAATTGGGTCCACAAATGTTTGTCTTCCTCCCAAAGGCTGATTTTCATGAGTCATGATTTAACTCGCTTGTTTAAAAAATCTGATGCAGCATTATTTAAAATTTCAGCGTCTGATTATTTCTCAAGAAACTAACATGGATCTTTAACTTCCTTTCGCAAATGTGGCCTTCATTACTTGAGATTCAGCGTGCACTCGAACCTAACAGAACACAAACTGAGATGGTACTTCTTAATCTAAGGACTAATGTGCTGCTGTAATGTGCAACTGTTTATAATGTTGTTAACTAATAATCTTAGAAACAGAAAATATCTGAAGAATTGTTAATCTTTCCATTCCCTTAAAATGCCCAAGTCCTTACACTCAAGAAGAATCTGCATGAAATTTTATGCACTCAAATGAATGCAAAGCAACTGAATTACTTCCTGCTGTTACAATTTTCACTTGATCTTTATTGTCTTTGCGCTCACAGAGGGGGCTTTGCAATTTCAAATAAATGAAGACTTCAAGCCTGACAGTAAATGAGAGGCACGATTTACTGCACAGCTGTAAAATCAAATATGTTCCCAACTTGCAGCAGCCACAGATTTCAGTAGAAATCATTTGAATTTCTCATTAACTTGCAGTTTGGGATAAAAAAAAACCTTTACGTTTCTTAGGTTGGATCTTTGATTAATACATACGAACAATGGCTTGATTACTTCAAACTAAAAGTATCATGGCACCAGACAAAGAAGGGGGTTAACTGACTTATGTTCTAGTGTCTCCTCTGCCCCCAATTTATTTTTTGGCCTGTTCTTACACCCATTTTACATTCCGCATAATTTCCTGCTAAGAGCATCGTAAAATCTGGCCAAAATGTTAGTGTCCCTTCACAGTTCACAAGCGCATTCCAGCTTTGTGTTTATCACCTTACATACTCACCTCACCCACCCAACCACCTTACACAGTTACCTCACCCATCATATCACATTACACACTCACCTCACCCACCCAACCACCTTACACACTGACTTCACCCATCCGACCAGCTTACACATTTACTCCACCCATCATATCACATTACACACTCACCTCATCCACCCAACCACCTTACACACTTACCTCACCCATCCTACTACCTGCATTCATTCGAGCCAGTAGAGGCGGCTGAGAGACTTCACTGATGCATTCTGGGAGAAGTCAGCCCAGCAACATCTACTGAGAAGTGGGAAGCTTTTCAGTGTGTTAGTGACCCAGAAGAGTAAAGGAGTAGAACGGGGAAATGAGAATACTTGTTCCAAACAGGTCTTGCATATTTAAAATGGAACGCTAGTAAAATAGGGAAATAAAGAATATAAGCAAAATACTGCTGATGCTGGACTCAGAAACATGAACAGAGGACACTGGAAAAACTCAGCAGGTCTGCCAGTATTTTTCAGGAGAGAAACAGAGCTAACATTTCGAGTCATAAATAAATTTATTTTTTCCTTCTGGGGAACATTTACCAGAACATGACAGCCAGTGCCAGAGAAAGGGTGTGTGGCTTCTGCACAGATTGTATGTTCCTCCAGATATCATGCCCTAAAGGGGCATTGGTGACCATGAGCTCCCATTAGATTGGTCCAGGATTATGCTCAGCAAAGTGCTGCATTGGTCCTTCATTGCTTTATGCAGTATCGCTGACCAGGGAATCTCCCGCACTTCTGAAGGGGAGGTTATGTCTCACTAACTTGATCGAGTTTTTCAAGGAAGTGACGAAGATGATTGATGAGGAAAGGGCAGTGGATGTTGTCTACATGGACTTCAGTCAGGCCTTTGACAAGGTCCCTCATGGCAGACTGGTGCAGAAGGTGAAGTCGCATGGGATCAGAGGTGAGCTGTCAAAGTGGATACAGAACTGGCTCGGTCATAGAAAGAGTTTTAACAACAGCAGGTTAAAGTCCAACAGGTTTATTTGGTAGCAAATGCCATTAGCTTTCGGAGCGCTGCTCCTTCGTCAGATTGAGTGGATATCTGCCAGATAGGCACTCCATCTGACGAAGGAGGAGCACTCCGAAAGCTAATGGCATTTGCTACCAAATAAACCTGTTGGGCTTTAACCTGCTGTTGTTAAAACTCTTACTGTGTTTACCCCAGTCCAACGCCGGCATCTCCACATCGGTCATAGAGGACAGAGGGTAGCAGCGGAAGAGTGTGTTTCTGAATGGAGGACTGTGACAATGGCGTTCCTCAGGGATCAGTGCTAGGACCTTTGCTGTTTGTAATATATATAAATGATTTGGAGGAAAATCTAACTGGTTTGATTAGTAAGTTTGCGGAGGACACAAAGGTTGATGGATTTGCGGATAGCGATGAGGACCATCAGAGGATAAAGCAGGATATAGTTCGGTTAAAGGTTTGGGCGGAGAGATGGCAGATGGTGTTTAATCTGGACAAATGTGAGGTAATGCACTTGGAAGGTCTGATACAGATAGGAAATATACAGTAAATGGCAGAACCCTCAAGAGTATTGGTAGGCAGAGGGATCTGGGTGTACAGGTACACAGATCACTGAAAGTGGCAACACAGGTGGGGAAGGTAGTCAAGAAGGCATACAGCATGCTTGCCTTCATTGGCCGGGGCATTGAGTTTAAAAATTGGCAAGTCATGTTGCAGCTTTATTGAACCTTAGTTAGGCCGCACTTGGAATATAGTGTTCAATGCTGGTCGCCACACTACCAGAAAGATGTGGAGGCTTTGGAGAGGGTACAGAAAAGATTTACCACAATGTTGACTGGTATGGAGGGCATTATCTATGAGGAGAGATTGGAGAAACTTGGTTTGTTCCCACTGGAACGACGGAGATTGAGGGGCGACCTGATAGAAGTCTACAAGATTATGAGGGGCATGGACAGAGTGGATAGTCAGAAGCTTTTTCCCAGGGTGGAAGAGTCAATTACTAAGGGGCATAGGTTTAAGCGTGTGAGGAGCAAGGTTTAAAGGAGATGTGCAAGGCAAGTTTTTACACAGAGGGTGGTGGGTGCCTGGAACTCGCTGCCGGGGGAGGTAGTGGAAGCAGATACGATAGTGAGTTTTAAGGGGCGCCTGGACAAATACATGAATAGGATGGGAATAGAGGGATATGGTCCCCGGAAGGGTAGAGGGTTTTACTTCAGTCGGGCAGCATGGTCGGTGCAGGCTTGGAGGGCCGAAGGGCCTGTTCCTGTGCTGTAATTTTCTGTGTTCTTTGTTCTGCTGCCCACCATCAGGTGTATTGGATGGATTTACAGGCTGATAATGAACCTGTGTGGCCACATTATGAGTGCACCTTCTCCAGCCATCAGGTACTGAAGTGTAACTTGGACCCAAAGCCTCTGGCCCTGAGGCAACACCTTCTCCACTGAATAGAAACAGATATGAAATTACAAAAGATCACACAGCCCTCACCCCTTGAGAAAACAGTAGTTGATAAAAGAGTTTCCTTTGTTTACAAGGAAAAGGTCTGAAGGTGATCATATATATAGCTTGACAGGGAAATGGACAATCCTTCTGTCTCTGGTTACAAAACTGTCACAAAGTTTATTACAATGTATTATCTCCATTTATTATGATGTGTGAAGGCCAAACCAAGTGAAATGTACAAAGGAAATTGTAGTGTTCAGCCATTCAGTGTGATGACTTCATACATCTGGAAAAGATCTATCAAAAATCTGAAGCACTTTGGGGTGATCTTACCAAAAGAATTCTAAGTGCTGATGGGGTGTGAAAACAGGAGAGAATCGCACCCAATTTTTAAGCAAGCTCCCAGATGCAATCGTACAGCACTTAGACAAAAAAATGCAATTCTCACCAGGGGGTGGAGTGGGCGGAGCCTATTCTCCCTGGTGAAATCGGCTGCTGAGCACTAAGGGCGCCATAGTGCAGGTGCCCCAGTCTCCCAACGCATTCGCAGATCTCCTGTCACTTTCCCCTAACACCCCCCTCTCACCGGGCCCTCCAGATATCGCCCCCCCTGTGAAGGTTTGGGTATCATTAGTTTACAGGTGAAAACTAAGGCAGCGCCTTCAGATGATTTCGTCAAGGATGAGAAGTAGGAAGGGGTCAAGAATAGATTTGTGAGGAACACCAGAGGTAACGATGCAGGACCAGGAAGAGAAGCCCCATTACAATTGTCTGGTTATCATTTGTTATAAGCTTGGAATTGGAGGAGGACAGTCTCACTCAGGTGAACGCAGAGGTGGACTTACACTTTTGGAAGCCTGGTGCTCTGTCTCTCTGCTGGCCACCTCCCCCCCCCCATGATGTCACGCCCCACCCGTCCAGTGACATGGTGCTCCACCCCCTCAATGATGTCAGGCCCCGCCCCAAATGACACTACTAACTTCCTGAGCACACTCATACAGTGGAAGCCACAAAAATACAGAAAAATACACAAATCACTGCTTCAGTGCTTTTTGACTGATGAAAACAAGCCTGTAATTGATTAATTCAAATCCATAATGCAATCCAGAGGAACCCAAAAAAGCACAAGTCCACAAATCACTGCTTCAGTGCTTTCTAACTGATGAAAACGAGGTTGTAATTGATGAATTTAGATTCAAATCCACAATGCAAACCGCAAAAATACAAAAAAACTACATAAATAACAAATTACTGCTTAATTGTGTTAGTGCTTTTTAACTTATGAAAACAAGCCTGTGGTTGATCGAATGACCCAAGCCTACCTGTTGTCAGCATGATGGTAGAGATGGCCAGTATCACGTGCAGGACAAAATGAGCCAGAAAAAGTCCAATGCCGGAGCAAATACTCCAATCCAGTGGAGTCCAGTGAGTCCAAGTCCAATATCAATGGCTTTGCTAGCAACTGTCTTCTAGGATTCTATTCTTCATCCAAAAGAGACTTTCTGAAGGCCAGTACTGAGAATGAAGAGGATTGGGGTTACTCACAGGCTATAACTCTCTGCATGTGACAGCCGTGATATCAGACAGGCAAATAGTCGTCCCATTTGAGAAAGAGAATTGAAACAAGAGACGTTCTTGTTCCATCAGTCGTTGCGCTCCATGGCAATTTAGATAGCCTTCCTTCTTTTCAGATCATATTGACTGATCTTCTTTGATTTTAATGAATTAATTTTCTGGAAGCGGAGGCTTTTCTTGCCCTGGAGTCCAAGTTGCCGCTGCCCAACTGACAGAAACATGAAATACGAGCAGGAGTTGGCAATTCAGCCCCTCGGGCCTGCTCCACCATTCAATAAGATCACGGATGATCGGTTTGTGTTTTGTGTACATTCCCATCCCCCCTTGTCAACTTTGCTGCACTCACTGTTAGAGGTGAGGGTGAAGGAGACTGATGGGGGTGGGGGAGGGGAGGGCGGCACTGTGTTGAGAATGGGAGAGATAAAAGGTTTGCAGTTGAGAGAAGACGCCGGGGATTACCCTGCAACCCAAGATGGTCCTCGCATAGTGAGAAGGTCTGGCAGGCAAGAGCAGCACCCGGGAATGTTTTATGTGATATGGCCAGATCTGGCAGTGGATTTAGAGTCAGCAAATTTAATACTAACAGTAATCTTGCAGATTTTTTTCTTCATTCGTGGGACATGGGCATCGCTGATTGTCCAACATTTATTGCCCATCCCTAGTTGCCTGAGGCCAGTTGAAAATCAACCACATTCATAGAAATCATAGAAATCATAGAAACCCTACAGTGCGGAAGGAGGCCATTCGGCCCATCGACTCTGCACCGACCACAATCCCACCCAGGCCCTACCCCTACTTATTTACTTGCTAATCCCTCTAACCTACGCATCTCAGGACTCTAAGGGGCAATTTTTAACCTGGCCAATCAACCTAACCCGCACATCTTTGGACTGTGGGAGGAAACCGGAGCACCCGGAGGAAACCCACGCAGACACGAGGAGAATGTGCAAACTCCACACAGACAGTAACCCAAGCCAGGAATCGAACCCGGGACCCTGGAGCTGTGAAGTAGCAGTGCTAACCACTGTGCTACCGTGCCCCACATTGTGCGGCATGGTAGCACAGTGGTTAGCACAGCTGCTTCACAGCGCCAGGGACCCAGATTTGATTCCCGGCTTGGGTCACTGTCTGTGTGGAGTTTGCACGTTCTCCCCGTGTCTGCGTGGGTTTCCTCCGGGTGCTCCAGTTTCTTCCCACAGTCCGAAAGATATTCTGGTTAAGCGCATTGGCCCGAACAGGCGCCGGACTGTGGCGACTCGGGGAATTTCACAGTAACTTCATCGCAGTGTTAATGTAAGCCTTACTTGTGACCAATAAATGAACTTTACATTGCTGTGGCTCAGGAGTCACATGTAGGCCAGGCTGGGTAAGGGCGGCAGATTTCCTTCCCTGAACAACATTAGTGAACCAGCGGGGTTTTTTCGACAATGGTTTTGTGGTCATGGATGGATTCTTAATTTCAGACATTTTTCTATTGAATTCAACTTCCATCATCTGCTGTGGCAGGATTCGAACTTGGGTCTCCATTAGCTGAGTTTCTGGATTAATAGTCTAGCGATTATACCACAAGACCATCTACCAAAATTGAATGAGATATTAAGCTTTATCACTCGAGATACAATATGTGAGAAGAAAGAACAAACTTGCATTTCTACAGAACCGTTTAATGACAGCAAGACCTGCCAAAGCACTTTACAACCAAGAAAGTACATGTCACCACTACAGTGAAGGAAAAGACAAGTGCCCATTTGTGCACAGCAAGATCCCACAAAGAGCAACTAGACAATGACTGGATAATAGAACATCGCATCTTCGAATTGCACCAGAGAATCTTTTACACCAGAGAAGCCGGTTAGGGTCTTCGTGTAATGACTCATCCAAAAGATAACTGATAATGAAATATTCCCTCAGTCCTGCACTGCCAGTGTCAGTTGAGATGGGACATGAACCAACAGAAACAGGAATGCTACCAACTGAACCACTGCTGACCAGAAATAAAAGGAAAATGTAAAAGTAGGAAGCCCTCCTGCAAAAAGATAGAGTACTCCTTTGGAATATTATTGGTAAAATAGAGTGCTCTTTCAGAATATTATTGGTAAGATAAAGTACTCTTTTGGAATATTATTGTCAAATTTGAACACCCACTCAAGTATGATGTAAAGGCCGGGTTTCCCTGGCAACAAGTTCGACAACAATTTATCTGTGAGCTGCCTGGGTTTAATAGACTGAACTGTGGGGAGAGACCCAGTAAATTATGGTTATATTCCCCGGGGATAAGATTAAGAAGCAATTTGTTCAAGATGTATAAG
Source organism: Mustelus asterias (assembly GCF_964213995.1). Lineage (NCBI taxonomy): Eukaryota > Metazoa > Chordata > Chondrichthyes > Carcharhiniformes > Triakidae > Mustelus > Mustelus asterias. Next base: position 137,035,202 of record NC_135804.1, read on the forward strand.
GGTGGCACAGTGATTAGCATTGCTGCCTTACAGTGCCAGGAACCGGGGTTCGATTCCCGGCTCGGGTCACTGTCTGTGTGGAGTTTGCACATTCTCCCCCTGTCTGCGTGAGTTTCCTCTGGGTGCTCCAGTTTCCTCCCACAGTCCAAAGATGTGCAGGTTAGGTGGATTGGCCATGCTAAATTGCCCCTTAATGTCCAAAATATGTGCAGAAATGAATGGATCATCCATGCTAAAATGCCCCCTAATGTCCAAAGCATGTGTAGATCAGGTAGTTTGACCATGCTAAATTGTTCCTTAGTGTCCAAAGGATGTGTAGGTTAGGTGGATTAGCCATAGGAAATATGTAGGTTTATGGGGATAGGGTGGGGGAGTGGGCCAAGGTAGAGTGCTCTTTCTGTGGGTTGATGCAGGCTTGATGGGCCAAATGGCCTTTTTCTGCACTGTAGGGATTCAATGTTTGACTCTTCCTCCAGTTGGGGATCTAGAAACTGCTGATATGGTCTCAAATTTCAATCTAAGATAATTGAAAGCTAGTCCAGTGCGATGGTTCAGATTCTTGATCAACAAGGGAGCTAAAAGTTATGGGGAGACAGGCGGAAAGTGGAGTTAAGGCCACAATGAGATCAGCCATGACCTGAATGAATGGCGGTGATTCAAGAGACTGAATGTGCTATTCCGATTTCTTATGGTCTTATATTTCCACACGTCAAGCTCAATGGCAATTAGAGATAATGTTGGCCTTGTCAGCAACACCCACATCCCCTGAATGAATTTAAAAACTGTTCATGAAGAAACGCACGATGAAGTGAAATGCTTAAAATAGAGATAGGTGCTCACTGGAGAATTATGGGTATTTAAGCATTGTGGGAGAGGGCAGGCATTTGGGATCATGAGAATAGAGATGCCTTGGTGAGCAAAAGGGCAGAGCAAACTTGATGAGTCAAGTAGCCAAATCCTGTTTTATGGCCTTCTTTGGAAATTATAGATGTATAGCAACTGAATAATGGTGGGATCGAAGTTCACTGTGATCGAAAGATATGAATAAAAGGAGGCTATTCGGTTCCCCAATCCTGTTCCATCCTTCAGTTAGATTATAGCTGATGCGTCTTTTAACTCAATTTACCTACTTTGCTTCCACAGGCCTCAATATTCTTCCCTGACAACAATATCTATTGTTCTCAGTTTTTGAAATTTTCAGTTGACCCTCCTTCCAGAGCCTCAATATTATTTGGGGGAGATAGTTCCAGATTTCCATTATCCTTTGCGCGAAGGATATATCATCCCTGAATTGCCTGGGCTAGTGCAGGCATGATGGGCCAAATGGCCTCCTTCCGCACCATCACAATTCTGTAATTCTGTGGATTTTAGGATTGCATCTACTTGTTTTGGAGTCCCCCAGAGGAACTAATTTCTCCCGATCCAATTAAATCCTTTAAACATCTTAAACACCCAAATTAGATCATCCCTTAATCTTCGACTACAAGCCTCAACTGTGCAACACCATAATTTAACTCTTGTCTATCTTGGCTGATAAAGAACACCATATTGGGTGCCAAAGTGGGGAATCCTAGGACTCAGACCTTCAGAGGAAATGAAATTGGAAAGAGAAAGGAATTATCCACAATGCTGTGACTATAACGAGTGGGAATTTTTGGCTTCCCAGTGGTGTCTTTCTCGCAGTGGGAAGCAGCGTGCCCTTGGCCAGTGGCGGGATCTTCACGTCCTGTTGCTGTCAGTGGGATTTCTCACTGACTTCAACCTCTGCCGCCGGGAATCTCTCAGCTGGGGTGCGCCATCAGCGGGACCAGAAGATCCCACCAACATGAACAGGAAAGCTCTGGATGATTTGATTTGATTTGATTTGATATATTATTGTCGCATGTATTAGTACACAGTGAAAAGTATTGTTTCTTACATGCCATACAGACAAAGCATACCATTCATAGAGAAGGAAACGAGAGAGTGCAGATTGTAATGTTACAATCATAGGTAGGGTGTAAAGAAAGATCAACTTAATGCGAGGTAGGTCCATTCAAAAGTTTGATGGCAGCAGGGAAGAAGCTGCTCTTGAGTCGGACAGAAAATACTTCCTTGCTGGAAAATAGAAACAAAGCAATAAACTGTTAAATGTTTCCAGCACAAGGAAATATATTGGAAAAATATAAGCTTGCTAAACTGACAGCACAAGAGGTTATAACGCAATTTTCTTTTTTGCAATGACAGCCAATGCTGCTGCTTAGTTGATATGTAAACCAAAATGATCATTGATTGATTTTGCTTTGAAAGGTTACGGTTTGAGATTGTTTCATGAGATGCAGGCCCCGAAGCAAGCCCATATTTAAAGGACATGTTCCCAGGGCAAGGTTTTAAATAGAGGAGCAACATTTCCTGTTGGTATTTGCGTTGCCACGAGCCTTGGAATTGATTTAATTCATTACCCTGTGTTGTACAATTTCCTTCAGAAAGTCAAAACCAAACACAGGGCCATTTATCACGATGCCTGCGTTCTTCGAGATGAAGATTTTGGAAACAACTCTCTTATGTTCACTATAACTTTAAGACCAGGCTTTACAGTAGAGTCATAGAAGTTTACAGCATGGAAACAGGCCCTTCGGCTCAACTTGTCCATGCCGCCCTTTTTTTTAAACCCCGAAGCTAGTCCCAGTAGAGTCATCGAAGTTTAGAATGGTATATATTTTTTTCTTTTGTGAGGCTGTTTTTCAATGAAAAAAGATGTGAGGCAGCAGTCCTTAAAAATGAATAAGGTCCATAAGGTCAGATAACTAGACTTTGGATTTGCTCTCCCATTCAGAGGTAATCTGAATGGGAGAGCAAATTAATTTACTGCTAATTCCCATGCGCCGTGGAGTTAAAGGAAGTGTTGCCACGGCAGCAGTGGGCTGATTGGTTTCCGAATATTAATTAACTGTGGGCAGTGCGTTTGTGTTTTGGCACTGGTTTGACAAGAATGATAGCTTTTATTTGCATTCTAAATCACCAGCTGTCCGGCAAAGATGGATGGCGAGCTTTCTCTTCATTTGTCACATTAGATCCACATTCTTTTAAAGGAAAAGAAAAATTAAATTAGACAGAGAATAAAGATAATTTTTAAAAATGACCTCATGAAAGTAAGATTGCCTTTTGCCTCGGAGTTACAGGAAGGTTATTAGAAGGTGATGCAAAAACCTTGATTCTCGATAAACAAAGAAATGAAATGTATGCTTTAAGTGCACAGTAATTTCCTCCTTCTGGCCGGCAACCGTTGTATTCACTAAAGTTTCTTTATGCAAAATGAATAGGATTAATGTGGGTTGGTAGGATCACAATAACGCGAAAACAATTACGGTTAAACTGTGCTGAATTCCCATGACCAGCCGCGCTGTGGATGCTCCCAGACGGAGCAGCGATGTTGCCATCCACTCAGTTATTTTAAAGGTGAAATTGTTGCAAGGTATTCCCTGTAAAGTAATAATCCCAAAGCCCAATATGTAGATTTTACATGCTTGAGAGGGAAGAACAAAGCTAACATTTACTCTGTAAGAAGTCTCACAACACCAGGTTAAAGTCCAACAGGTTTATTTAGCAGCACGAGCTTTTGGAGCACCGCTCCTTCATCAGGTGAGTAGGAGCGGCGCTCTGAAAGCTCGTGATTCCAAATAAACCTGTTGGGTTTTAACCTGGTGTTGTGAGACTACTTACTGTGCCCATCCCAGTCCAACGCTGGCAACTCCGCAACATTTACTCTGGGATGCGGCTGACTTCAGAAATCACCAGGACACAGCCTGTGCCTTTAGTGCCTTCATTTTGGAATTCCGAGAAGAAATGACAGTTTGATGATTGCCCTTCCATCGATAATTTGGTCTGTAACAAATACTCTGGGCTAGAAACTGGGATCATTTGCGCTCTTATTCTGATGGTTGTGAGTGCCCTTGCAGGTCCATGCCAGGTGCCAGCACACTTGTTGGATGAGGTCAACCAGGCACCATATTGGTGAGGGCATTCGGGCACTTCCACTCAACCTCTGGTGCAAGCCTATAGAACAGGCAAATCATGAAAGCAACCCATTTGCACTGCAGAGCTGACATCACCACTGCTAATTTGAAAGTGTAATGACTTCAATCAGGCCATTGAGGTTGGCCGATTGGAATATGAGCATCCAATTGAAGGATCCAATTGATGGGCCAATCGGGGAGTCTTTGCCTTGTACTTAGCCAGGTGTGTCAGTTCCTCTGACACCCCCGGAGGTAGATTGTTAACTGCTCAATGTACCGCTGTTAGAGTTTGTAAATAAAGGGATTTTGATGAAGGAACTTCTGCCTCCGCAGACTTATTACAGAACCTCAGTGCTTCAGATATCACCCTCTGTTAATTTCATACAGCTGTGCAAGTGCCCAGCAGCAAAAAGGTGGCACAGTGGTTAGTACTGCAGCCTCACAGCGCCAGGGACCCGGGTTCAATTCCAACTAAGGGTGACTGTCTGTGTGGAGTTTACACGTTCTCCCCGTGTCTGTTTGGGTTTCCTCGGGTGCTCCTGTTTCCTCCCACACTCCAAAGGTGTGCAGATTAGGTGGATTATCCATGCAAAATTGCCCCTTAGTTTCTCAAGATGGGTAGGTTAGGGGAATTAATGGGGTAAATACATGGGGTTAAGGGGATAGGGCTGGGGTTGGGACTGGGTAAGGTGCTCTGTTAGAGAATCGGTGCAGACCTGATGGGCCAAATGGCCCCCTTCTGCACTGTAGGGATTCTGTGGATTCTATGAAGAAAAGCCCCACCAGTATGTTTGAAAGGGATCATTAACTACTTACGGGTTAGTTGCCAGTTGATTTCTTCTGGCTGCTGCTTTGATTCTGCAAGTATTCGGTAGTTTCTTTACTTGTTTCAAGTTGCAAATGTCTGCAGAGAGCAACATGGCAGGTGCTGAAAGACTTGGTCCTGAATTTAAGGTTTTTATACAAACGAGTTGCTCTAAGATATGGGTGCAGGAATAAACATTCTTCTTGAAACGTAGCATGACCTGAAGAATGAACAGAGGCCACACAAAGCAGGACAAGCTGCTGGAAGAGGGAGGAGGGTGAGAGGCAACAGGAGACTGTATCTTCCCAGGCTGGTCAGGGAGTAATTCTTCCGCCACAATCTCAGAGGGGAACAATTTGTGAGACGTCAGCGCTTCATGAAAGAGGCTCTTGCCGGAAATGTGAAGTTTGCCAGATGCAGTAGCCACAGCTGTACCCTCTGATCAGGGCGCAGATGGCATTGCCAGTGGATGTGAAAGTGATTGAGGCTGCGGGCTTTTCTGCATTTGGCTCCTTTCTGACCACAGCTGGAAATATTTGCATCATCTCGCAGATTGCTTCCACTGTTACATAAGTGAGGTCACGTGTGCCCTTCAACGTGAGTTCGCTGCCTTGCATTCTCTCTTATCACAGAGAGACCTGGAACAAACCACTGACTTCTTGATACGGGTGTCACTTACTGCATACAATTCACTTTGTGGATGCTGCACGTCACTCTGAACCAAACCGAACGAGATTCCAATCTCTAAAACATCTGGCTGATGTGCAAGCATCAGCACAGAATCACACAGGTCACTGCCCAGTGCCCTGGCAGCAGCCATGTGGTGGCAGTCCAACTGTGCCAACTGCATTTGACTCACTAGGATCACAGGAGCTATTTGCTGATGACATGGCTGATGATTCCGGTGCGCAACTCGCACGCGTGTTCAGCTTACACTCAATATACACATCTTATACAAGGGGTCGGTTCAGCTCAGTTGGTCGGACAGCTGGTTAGCGGTGCAGACTGATGCCAACAGCGCGGGTTCAATTCCAGTACCGGCTGAGGTTATCCATGAAGGCTCCCGCCTTCTGAACCTTGACCCTCACCTGAGGCGTGGTGACCCTCAGGTTAAATCACCACCTCCTCAGCTCTCCTCCTCAAATGGAAAAGCAGCCGACGGTCATCTGGGACTGTGGTGGCTTTATACACAAAATCCCTGCTATGCCTCAAAGTGTGATGGAGCATTTGGATGCTCAAAGCACTGTCCCACACCACATCAGAGGAGTCCTGCAGTACTCAGCAGAACGTGTGTCAAGCTTTGTGGTGGATTTCTGCGTGTTGCACACACTCACCATCATAGAAGCATAGAAAATAGGAGCAAGAGGAGGCCATTTGGCCCATTGAGTCTGCTCCACCATTCATCACAATCATGGCTCAATAGCATAATCCTGCTTTCTCCCCATAATCTTTGATCCCATTCACCCCAAGTGCTATATCCAGCTGCCTCTTGAATACATTCAATGTTTTGGCTTCAACTACTTTCTGTGATAATGAATTCCACAGGCTCACCACTCCTTGGGTGAAGAAATGTCTCCTCATCTCTATCCTAAATGGTCTATCCTGAATCCTCAGACTGTGACCCCTGGTTTTGGACTCCCCCACCATTGGGAACACCCTTCCTGCATCTATCCTGTCTAGTCCTGTTGGAATTTTATGAGATCCACCCTCATTCGTCTGAACTCTAGTGAAAAATCGTGAGGGCCAGCTGGTCACCAGCCAGACGGTGAGCAGATCAGGAGGAAGAAACATGAGGACAAAGAGTAGAGGGTGTGGGAAACAGGTATTCTCTTCCTGCGCATGCTGACTTTGAACAATTCTTCTCTGTATAATATCGACCAGAAGCACTTATTTCCCCCTTCACTGACAGTCCTACACTTTACCTCCATTCACTGACTCTCCCACTGCCCACTTGGCCACAATTCAAAATAAAAGCCACCACAAAATAAACATCCCAATCCAAACTTGTAAAGGAAGTTGTGGTATGTTGCACACAAATCACCTTTGTGCATTCTCATAGTATCTGCCTCTCTTGTGTCTTTGCCTGCCCCACACAGTGCTACCCCAGTGGCTGCAGCAAGGTTAATGGCTGCCTTTCAGTGAGAGAGACTGCAGCTGACTCTTGAGGATGTTCTCAAGCTTTTCTGGTCTTTGAGGCCCTGGCTGCGGACTGCACATCTCGGTCTGGGTAACAGCGGCGTGACCGGCTGGCAAGGGCATTGGCAGTGTGCCAGCAGTGGAAGAACAAATAGTGCCTTCCAGAGGGTGGACAGCAGGCTTGTGCCTCACGGTGCGACTGCCACCCACCTGGGCAGAGCCTCGGCGATCCCAAAAGTGTGCTGGAGGACAGATTGCTTTGCAACCCTACAAAGTCCTTTTCACACTTTAATCAAATGGGTACTGCTGAACAAAAAGCCAGTCTGTCGAAGCTTTTCATCTTGTACTAATCAGGTCCAGTTTGCAAGAATGCCAAATTGCAAAGGGAAATTTTGTACTCTTGCATCGGTCCTGGTGAGTGCAAGACACAAAGCTTCAACACAATGGCTGGAATTTTACTGCCTCGCTCGCCCCAGGGTCAGAGCGGGCGAAACTCGCAGAACAGCATTCTCCGTTGGTCTCGGGCAGGATCTTAGGAGCCTTGAGCTGGTGGGGCGGTAAAATTCTGTTCCAATGTCTCTTTAGAAACATAAAAATATAGAAACTAGAAGCAGGGGTAGGCAAGTTGGCCCTTTGAGCATGTTCCACCATTCATGTTGATCATGGCTGATCACCGAATATTGTTCAGCAATGCTCACGCTCTGTCCTACCAAGCAACTGTTTAATCAAATGTTGTAATTACAGGAATCTGACCTTCCATTGAACCATCAAACATTGGGGAAAAGCTGTTTGCATAACGGTTTGCATTCGCGGCCGCATTGGGCCAATGGGGTTGGCGGGGGTGGATGTGTGGTGGGTGCCGTCTCCAGTAGCAACCCCGATGAAGTTCAGAGGCTGCAGAGGTATGATGGTCTGCCGAATGACCAGCACTGATAGACACACCAGGCGGGAGGGGCGTTCTGATAACCAGCAAGAGAGCAACAAATGTCCTGAGAGCTCCACACTGTGCTGAGTCCAACACAGAAGACACTCTTTCAAAACCCCCCTAAATACCACATCGAGCATTATTGCCATTCCCCTTTTCACCTTGAATCCAAAAGGTAAAAAATAAAATGGTTGGTCCGCCTGTTCGTGTTTCCCATGTGCCGAGCTTAAAATCGCACAGGACACCTAAAATGTTGGTCAGTTGGGATTTAACCCCCTCAATATGCAATGTAATTGTCAGTGGACATGCTGCCAACACGCTCCTGTGCCCGCCAACTAAAATATTGCACGAGTGCATAATTCACAGAATAGAATAGAATCCCTACAGTGCAGAGGGAGGCCATTCGGCCCATCGAGCCTGCACTGACAACACTCCCACCCTGGACCTATCCCCGTAACCCCACATATTTACCTCGTTAATTCCCCTGACACTAGGGGCAATTTATCATGGCTAATCCATCTAACCCGCACATCTTTGGATGATGACATTGGTCTGCGTGCCCAACAAGAGGGTGGCACGGTGGCAGAGTGGTGAGCACTACTGCCTCTCAGCGCCAGAGATCCGGGTTAAATTTCCGACTTGAGTCACTGTCAGTGCGAAGTCTGCACATTCTCCCCGTGTCTGCGTGGGTTTCCTCCGGGTGCTCCGGTTTTCTCCTACAATCCAAAAGATGTGCTGGTTAGGTGCATTGGCCGTGCTAAATTTGCCCTCAGTATACCCGAACAGGCACCAGAGTGTGGCGACTAGGGAATTTTCACAGTAACTTCACGACAGTGTTAATGTGAGCCTACTTGAGACACTAATAAAAATCATCACTCTAGTTAACACAGAGGAGTTATAAGGCTCAAAATCTAGCATGATTCTATAGGGATAGATAGTTATTAAGAATTATATTTTAACATGTTTAAGTATTTTGAATGGTAAAAGTTATGCTAATTCTTTTGTTATATTCTAACTGTGTTCATAAATAATGTTTGTTTTAATAAAAGCTTCCTAGTGGGTCAATAGAATCACACCTGGAGTGAAACATATTATGCTCACCATAATGCCAAAATCAAAAAAGGGTTAGGGTCTAGGCTAACTTCATAATATTCCTTGGAGTTCCTGATGCACCACAGTTACAGCATATAGATTATAACATTCATATCCTAGCAACACAATGCATCATAATTATCGGGAGGTAATGGTCTAGGGGTACTATCACTAGACTATTACGCCAGAATCTCATCTGATATCCTGGGGATCTGGGTTCAAATCCCACCATGGCAGATGTTGGAGTTTGAGTACAATTTTTAAAAATCTGGAATTAAGAGTCTACTGATGACCATTGTTGATTGTCAGAAAAACTCATCTGGTTCACTAATGTCCTTTAGGGAAGGAAATCTGCCATCCTTACCCGGTCTGGCCTACATGTGACTCCAGAGCCACATCAATTTGGTTGACTCTCAGCTGCTTTCCAAGGGCATGGTCCAAGGGATGGGCAATAAAAGCTGGCCAGCCAGCGATGCCCATATCCCATGAATGAATAAAATAAAACACGCCACATCTCAGAAACATGGAGTGAAAGCAATTTTTATTGCATAAATTGTTGAACTTCATTCTTATTTTTAAGGTGCCCGAGACTTTCGCTTCTGAGAAAAGGATTTATATATATATTCTGACTTATCTTTTTCCTCTTGAGGCTGCTTCCTCACGCATTCTTGGCCAGTCAGTGCTGTGGGGCAAAATGGAGATGCAGACATCTGCCCAGCCTCTGCTGCCATTCTCAGCTCTGGGCAAGACAGACAATGTCAATCTTTCTTTTCGTTTGGTTGTTCACTCAAGTGTGCGGGACCGTGCTATCTTTTCTACTTCATGTTGTGCTTTTTGAGAAGCACAGTGCGCGATTGGACAGAAACATATCTTTCAGGCTAAGGCCCATTAAGACGTGTAGAAACATCTGGGCTTCCCTTTTAAAGCAACCTCCTCTGTGACGTTGATTGGGCTCAGTTGCAGAGCACAGAACTTTAACTGTTTACATTAACTAAAGTAATATTCTCTCAGTTTTTAATAGATTATTTTCTTCTTGATCAATAGTACCTTACTTCAGTGAAATTTTCTGTCGGAGAAAATAATATTCCTTGCGTGCTTTTAATAATTACCTCTCATATTATCTTACACCTTGTTTCATTAAGGGAAGGCAATGGCCTAGTGGTATTATTGCAAGACTATTAATCCAGACACTCAGCTAATGTTCTGGGGACCCGAGTTCGAATCCCACCACGGCATGTGATGGAATTTGAATTCAATTTTTTAAAATCTGGAGTTAAGAATCTACTGACAACCGTGAAACCATTGTCAATTGTCGGAAAAACCTATTTGGTTCACTAATGTCCTTTAGGGAAGGAAATCTGCCATTCTTACCTGGTCTGACCTACATGTGACCCCTGAGCCACAGCAATGTGGTTGACTCCCAACTGCCCTCTGAACAAGGGCAACTAGGGATGGGCAATAAATGCTGGCCAGCCAGTGACACTCATGTCTCACAAATGAATAAAAAAAATACGGCAGATATTATTTATTTAGGTGAAGAATGTTGAGTTTCTTCAGTGTTGTTGGAGCTGCACTCATCCAGGCAACTGGAGAATATCCAATTACACTCCTGACTTGTGCCTCGTAGATGGACAGGCTTTAGGGAATCAGGAAGTGAATTACTCACCTCTGACCGACTCTTATATTCAGAGTATTCATATTGTTTGTCCAGTCCAGTTTCTGCTCAATGGGAACCACCAGGATTCAGTGATCATAAAATATCAAGGAGTGATGGTTTTAGAATCATAGAATCCCTACAGTGCAGAAGGAGGCCATTCGGTCCACCAAGCCTGCACCGACAACAATCCCACCCAGGCCCTATCCCCATAACGCCTGCTAACCCCCCCCCCCCCCGACACTAAGGAGCAATTTAGCACAGCCAATCCACCTAACCCGCACATCTTTAATGGTTAGATTCTCCCTTGTTGGAGATGATCATTGACTGGCACTTGTGTGGTGTGAATGTTACTTACCGCTTGTCAGCCCAAACCTGAATGTTGCCCAGGTCTTACTGCATTTGTACATGGACTGCTTTCATATCTGAGTTGAAAATGATGCTGAATATTGTGTAGTCATCATGCAACCATCCCTACTTCTGACCTTATGATGGAAGAAGGTCATTGATGAAGTGCTGAGCCTAGAACACCACCCTGAGACCTCCTGCAGAAATGTCCTGGGATTGAGATGATTGACTTCCAACCACCACAACCACTTTTTTGCGCTAGGTGTGACTCCAACCAGCAAAGAGTTTTTCCCAATTCCCATTGACTTCAGTTTTAGCTAAGGCTCCTTTGCTACATTTGGTCAAATTCTGCCTTGATGACAAGTCCTGTCACTCTCACCTCACCCCTTGGGTTCAGTCCCTTTGTCCATGTTTGGATCATGCTTTTAATGAGGTTAGGATCCAAGTGGCAGAAAATGAGCATCAGTGAACAGATCATTGCTGAATAAGAGTCACGCAATCGCACTGTCAATAACACCTTCCATCACTTTACTGATGTTCGAGAGTAGACTGATGAGGCAGCTGCTGCTGAGTTTTGATTTGTCCTGCTTTTTGTAAGTTGGACATATCTGAGCAAAGCTCCACATTGGTGGGTATTATTGCATGGTTGTTGTAATTATTACTGCTGAAACAACAAAAACAGAAGACAGTTGATTGTATTTTAACTACTTAGATTCTGTGAACAATGGACTACATTATGTTGTATTAGAATGATAAGCTAATGGTGAAAATCTCTGTATCTATATAAATCTTGCTTTGTTGAAATAAGCTGGGGCTGTTCTTCTTAGAACAAAGAAGGTTAATCAGAGATTGAATTGAGGTGTTGAAAATTGTAGGAGGTTTTGATATAGTGGATAGGAATTTTTTTCCCCCACTGGCTGGAGGGTTGGTAACCAAAAGGGCCTAGCTTTCAATAATAGACAATATTAGGGAGAGATGAATTGACATTGTTTTAATGGAGCAAATTTCTATGATCTGGATTGTACCACCAAAAAGGGTGATGGGAACAGATTCAACAATAACTTTCATAAGAACCTAAGACATAGGAACAAAAGAAGGCCATTCAACCCTTTGAACCCGTTTTGGCATCCAATTTGATCATGGCTGATCAGGCTGGATGGGCTGAATGACTTACGAACATGCATACGAATTAGGAGCAGGAGGAGGCCACTTGGTCCCTTGAGCCTGCTCCGCGAGTCAATAAGATCATGGCCGATCAGATTGTAACTTCAACCCCACATTTGTGCCTATCCCTGTTAACCTTTCACCCCCTCGTTAATCAAGAATCGATCTAGCTCTGCCTTAAAAATAAAGACTTTACTTCCACCGCCTTTTGAAGAAGAGAGTTCCAGAAAAAAATAACTCTCTGAGGGAAAAACAATTCTCCTCATCTCTGTCTTAAATGAGCGACCCCTTATTTTTAAACAGTCACCCCTGGTTCTAGGTTCTCCGAGAAGAGGAAACATCTTTTCCACATCCACCCTGTTAATACCCCTCAGAATTTTGAAGGTTTGAATCAAGTCACCTCTTACTCTTCTGAACTTCAGTCAATACAAACCTAGGCCGGAGTTTTCTGGCCATTCACGCCCCTCTGCCACTGCAAGTGAGGACAAAGAATTTGGCGCTCAGGCAAATCTCCGTTCTCTGCAATGGGACTGGAAAATTCTGCTGGCATGAACGGCTGGAAAATTCCACCCCTAACCTCTCCAACCTTTCCTCATAAGACAATCCATCCGTTGCTGGTATTAATCCAGTTAACCTTCTCTGAACTGTCTCTAATGCATTTACCTCTTGCTGTGCCTCCTTCTGTGCTGTTTGATTCTGTGATTTTATAGAGCCCATTTACTCCACTCTCAAGACATTCCAAAATTCTTCACAAGCATTTGAAATACTTTGCTGTATAATCTCTGCTGTGCCGTTGGAAAACAGAGTATCCAAATGGGACACAGCAAGATCCCGGAAATGGAAATGAAATGAACAATCTGTTAATCTGTTTTGGTGCTGTTAGTTTCAGCAGAAAAACTGAGAATGCTCCACCCTTCAAATGGTGCCTTGATCAGGAAGGTGCAGTTTCAGTATAAGTCCTATCCGAAAGACAGAATCTCTGACAATCAAAGTTGTTCAGTACGACACGAGAGTATCAGATTCAATTTGGCACTAAACATGAAAACATTGAAACTGGAAGCAGTGGTAGGCCATTTGACCCTTCAAGCCTGCTCCGCCATTTATTTTGATGATGGCTGATCATTTAATTCAATATCCTGATCCCGCCTTCTCCCCATAGCTCTTGATCCCTTTAGCCCCTAGAGCTATATTTAATTTCTCCTTGAAATCACAGAACATTTTGGCCTCAACTACTTTCTGTGGTAGTGAATTCCACAGATTCACCACCCTCTGGATGAAGAAATTTCTCCTCGCCTCAGTTCCAAAAGGTTTACCCCTTTAGCCTCAAACTATGATCCCTAGTTCTGGACTCCCCCACCATCGGGAACATTCTTTCTGAATCTACCCTGTTCGAATTTTATAAGTTTCAATGAGATCCCCTCTCACTCTTCTAAACTCCAGTGAATATAATCATAACAGGAGTCCAGGAGTGTGTCTTAAATCCATACCATTCCAAATCAGAAGAAAGAGTACTGCTCCAAGCTGATATATGATGCTTCCTGGATTTAATAACAACTTTTCTCTCCTCCACCACTCCCCTCCACTTTACATGATTAAGTTGATATGGATACAAAATTTGCTGCAGTGTTAGGCAATTGACATATTTCTTTATACATCCTAATATACGTAACATGTTCTAATCACCTGTGGGCTTCTTTATATCTTACAGCTGTACTCACTGACAAGCTACCTCAACTCCTCCTCCCTCTTGAAAACCAACAAAGTGTTGTAGAAGTCCAACTGGGTAAGTTACTTCCTGCAGGAGTCATCTTTAATGTCCGCAATGTGAATATTAATATTGCTGTGTGATTTTTCTATCCATCACATGTTTACATGGTAGTATTTCCACACTTGCACTCTTGCTCCCGACTGTTAGGTCAATCTTTTTGTGTCCCTTTGATTCTCTGCTGCCCTGGTTTGCACAATGGACATGCAGCTAAAGGCTGATATGGAGGCTATATTGTCTGTGATTGTGTTGAAGCTTTCCTTATGTTCGGCAGTCAGGCTTTCCAAAGCTGTTCACCTCTTCACGGCATCTGTTCAGATTTTCCCGACAACATCCATCAACTTTTATCAGTTAGCTTAAACTGAACTAAATAACACACTTCAAAGGAGAATGGCTTCCGATCTGATGTATGCTGATGGAGTAGAATAGAATAGAATAGAGTTTTATTGTCCAAGCAAAGGTGGAAACTTGTCTTTGGTTTCTCCTCTGGTATAAAATATATTCATACAGTAATTAGTTTAAAATATTGGATATTTCATGTATATGAAACGTGTATTCATACATTTGTACATATACAATATTCATCCATACTATACAATCATAACACATTACACTCTGCTATTAAAGCACTTACTGCAGTTGAATAAATAAAAACAGCGGGTTGAGTTTACATTATATTACTTAGTAAGCTCATGGCTCTGGGAACAAAAGACTTCTTGAACAGATTTTTCCTGGCTATAGGCATTCTAAAGCGTCAGTCTGAAGGAAGTCTTTCAAATTGAGGACATAAAGAGTTAGCGGGATCACTGATGATGGTCTGAGCTTTCCTCTTAACCACGTTGTTAAATAACTGATCAAACTGTGTCTGGTGTCTACCAATGATTTTATCTGTAGTGTTGACAATTCTGACCAGCTTACTTTTGAATTACGCACTCAGGTCACCATACCAGACTGGCATGTTGAATGTTAGGATGCTCTCTACCAGACCTTTGTAGACCATGGGCAATATAACTGCCAGCAATTTACTTAATGTTGCAAAGCAATGGAGGATGGAATTTTCAACTTTGGTGTGTAAAGCAGACATTAATGGATCAATTACAAACGGACTAAAAAAATTGACAGAACTAATAACTGTGGGGGGGGGGGGGGCGGGGGGGAGGGGGGGGGGCGGGGGGGGGGGGGGGGGGGCGGGGGGGGGGCGGGGGGGGGGGGGGGCGCGGAGAGAGGCGGGGGGAGAATGGGGGGTGAATATAGAGGTTAATAATGAGGGATGAAAACCAGCAGCGAAGGATGAAGAATGAGCTGAATAATGGTCAATAATGTTGAATGACGGGATGAATAGTGAGTGAATAATGAGCAGGGTGAATAACACGGAGATGAGCCACACTCCGACGAAGTGCGGCATGGTGGCACAGTGGTTAGCACTGCTGCCTCACAGCGCCAGGGACCCGGGTTCGATTCCCGGCTCGGGTCACCGTCTGTGTGGAGTTTGCACGTTCTCCCTGTGTCTGTGTGGGTTTCCTCCGGGTGCTCCGGTTTCCTCCCACAGTCCAAAGATGTGCGGGTTAGGTTGATTGGCAATGCTAAAATTGCGCCTTAGTGTCAGGGGACTAGCTAGGGTAAATGCATGGGGTTGTGGGGATAGAGCCTGGGTGAGATTGTGGTCAGTGCAGACTTGATGGGCCGAATGGCCTCCTTCTGCTCTGTAGAATTCTCTAATTCCATGAATAATGAGGGGAATAATAATGGGGGTGTGATAAAAAATGGGATGAATAACAGGCAGTCAATCGACTGTCATCCTTGACCCTGGCCATCCCCTCAATTTGAAAGCTCCATTCGTAATCTCAATTTCCATCAATATCTGTGCTGGTGATTCCCAGATGAACCTTTAGTTTGTGATCAATAATTCAACACAACATCAGATCAGAAACCTAGCTCTCCAAACTCAGTAAAGATTATGATCACAGAAAACACTTGCTGCATAAAGGAATCATAGGTTCGAAGAGGTAACGGAAATAAAGTAAATGCCAGTCCACTGATAGTGCAAGGAACCGTGCCTCCGAGCAGGTTCTGAAGTTCAGCTTCACTGGGGCAATAACGTGGTTCTCTGCTTGGAACATGGCATCAATCTTAAGTCTCCCAAACAAAATGTACCCACTCCTTCTGGATGAGGGAGGATGGGTGACCTCAAGTTGGCAAAGGCAGGAGAGCCTCAATTCTTGCTCGATGCTGGAGCCAATATGGCTGACCTTGTATGAGGTAGCAGTTCTGCTGTGGAGGTGGGCACATGTTTGGGTCAGGAAGAAGAAAGCATGGATTTGGGTAGAGAGAGAGAGACTGGGCAATTTGGGCAGAGGCAGGGTGATGTGGAAGAAAAAGGGACAG
The DNA here is from genome assembly GCF_964213995.1 of Mustelus asterias. Lineage (NCBI taxonomy): Eukaryota > Metazoa > Chordata > Chondrichthyes > Carcharhiniformes > Triakidae > Mustelus > Mustelus asterias. The sequence goes on from NC_135804.1 coordinate 137,051,471, forward strand.
CAGACGGCAACAGGTTTTAGAATGAGGATTGGTCCATGGTAACCATGTGACTAAAATACTATAGGCTAAATGGTTACCTTGGAATAATCGGGTTAGCCAAAAAGAAATGATTCTGATGGGCCAATCAGAGCCCTGGAAAGCGGCAGAGACTAAAAGTGTTAATCAGTGTAAAAGTGAAAATAACCTCAAAATTTTAGTGACAACTTTCCTTCTGATAAAAATATCTTTGTTTGACTTTCCAATTCAAGCTTTGGCTTCAGGATCAATTACTGCAATTGTATAGGGCGTTGGTGAGGCCACACCTGGAATATTGTGTGCAGTTCTGGTGTCCTTATCTGAGGATGGATGTCCTTGTTATCGATGGAGTACGGTGAAGGTTTACCAGGCTGATTCCTGGGATAGCAGGTCTGTCATATGAGGAGAGATTAAGTCGGTTAGGATTATATTCGTTGGAGTTTAGAAGAGTGAGAGGAGATCTCACAGAAATTTGTAAAATTCTAACAGGGATAGACAGGGTAGATTCAGAAAGAATGTTCCTGATGGTGGAGGAGTCCAGAACTAGGAGTCATAGTTTGAGGATGAGGGGTAAACCTTTCAGAACTGAGGTGAGGAGAAATTTCTTCACCCAGAGAGTGGTGAAAGTGCGGAAATAACTACCATAGAAAGTATGGTAGGCCAAAACATTGTGTGATTTCAAGAAGAAATTAGATATAGCTCTTGGGGCTAAAGAGACCAAGGTATATGGGTGGAAGGGGAGAACGGGATATTGTATTTGATGATCAGCCATGATCATAATCAATGGCAGAGCAGGCCTGAAGGGCCGAATGGCCTCCTCCTGCTTCTAGTTTCTATGTTTCTAGGATGGTTATAAACCAATCCTTCCATTATCATTGACAATCAAAAACTGCCATTCAGTTGTGCATCACATGACTTGCAAGTGTAATTTAAGGAGAAAATTAAATGTATGGTGTTGGACAAGAAAGGTTTTCATGTAAAATATTACACTATGTTTTATCCGATATTTATTGACTTGTGTGCATTTTACCAAATTGTGTGATATTGTTTTTCATGAATTGACATTGTTTAATGGAACATACATGTTGATTGTTTTTATTTTGCTGAGGCTTTTAAGGATTTAGAATTTCTGGTGCCAGCTATTGGCTTATAAGCACATCAATGTGTAACTCTGGTTAATCTCATATCTTATTAACTTATGGGTTGTACTTGAGTTCAGTTGTGAACAAAAATCACCAGCCATACGTTGAGTGCCTTTACTCTTCTGCTTTTCCAGGCAGTTTGCTGCCAGACAACTATCCAAACAGCATGGTGCCCTCTGCAGGGAATTTGTGCCTTGTGTAAACATGGGCGACACGGTGGCACTGCTGCCTCACAGCACCAGGGAACTGGGTTCAATTCCGGCCTTGGGTCATTGTCCGTGTGGAGTTTGCACGTTCTCCCTGTGTTTGTGTGGGTTTCCCTCCAGGTGCTCCCGTTTCCTCCCACAGTCCAAAGATGTGTGGGTTAGGTGGATTGGCCATGATAAATTGACCCTTAGTGTCAGGGGGATTAGCAGGGTACATATGAAGGGGTTTATGGGGATAGGGTCTGGGTGGGATTGTTGTCGGTGCAAACTCGATAAGCTGAATGGCCTCCTTCTGCACTGTAATGATTCTAATAAATCATATCTCCTTAACAAATTTGATGGAAGAATTGCTAAATGAGCAGCGCCAAGTCTAAATCAGTAAATGCCGGTTGGGATATTTAATTCATGTCCAAATCAGGTACAGAAAGCAAAATAGAAATAATGATGGGATTAAAAGCAAGATGAAAGAAAACACAAAAAGAATGTTAAAATATTAATTTCCTCTGTCTCAGAGAATAATTCATATCTGAAGGGATGAAACCCCACACTTGTTAATATTAATTTTTAGGGCCAGCAAGATTATTTGAGAGTAGTTTAGACTTCCAATGCTATTAAAAATGTGCTTACACTGAAACAGGCAAGGTGCAACTTTGAGAGTGAGTGTATGACGTATCTGTGAGCCGAGTACAGGATCTTTGCGCTGTTCCATGTATTTCAATGGTGAGTTATTCAATGATGTCCCAGAGCAATGAAGCTTCTGGGACAGCAGGGCATTAGGGAGAGCAGTCTTGTGAAATCACTATGTAACAGGGGGCAGTCACTGGAAACTGCAGGTTAATTTAAGCTTCAATGACAGCAGAGTTGGTGCCTGTGCAAAATCCAGCCTATTTACTGACCAGGCATACTTATAGCAAAAGACAAACTTTGATTTGATTTGATTTATTATTGTCACATATATTAACACACAGTGAAAAGTATTGTTTCTTGCGCACTATACAGACAAAACATACCGTACATAGGGAAGGAAAGGAGAGAGTGCAGAATGTAATGTTATAGTCATAGCTAGGGTTTAGAGAAAGATCAACTTAATGCAAGGTAGGTCCATTCAAAAGTCTGACAGCAGCAGGGAAGAAGCTGTTCTTGAGTGGGTTGCTGTGTGACCTCAGACTTTTGTATCTTTTTCCCGAAGGAAGAAGGTGGAAGAGAGAATGTCCGGGGTGTGTGAGGTCCTTAATTATGCTGGCTGCTTTTCCGAGGCAGCGGGAAGTGTAGACAGTGTCAATGGATGGGAGGCTGGTTTGCGTGGCGGATTGCAGTTAGCAGAATGAAAGTGTTTTAATTCGGGCACAATGGTTTTCTTATAATATGAGAAAAAAAGACTGATGTCAGTTACCCGCTCTTGTGGAGCAACATTTCTTATTGTAACTGTATAAGGCAAGGTTAGGTTTGCTGCTGCGTCAGCAGTTTTTGTGTGATTTTTTTTTCCCTTTTAATTTTTAATTCAGACTGTTGGATGGCATAAAATATCACCCGATGAGATTGCTCATATGTGCTGATTTCTGAAAAAAGAATCCATCTTCAGAAGTTGAATTTGATTTTTATCTGATTGCTTGAGCTGGCCTATTTTCCATATCGCATAATACACTCCCAGGAACTGCAGTCAGAGGGACTTGCATCAAGTCTCTCTGAGTTTCCCATGTAATGGCAGGTGGTGCATTGGGGTGGAGGGGGGGAGGAGAGACATGGGGCAGGATTTTTCCGGCCACAAGACCGGAAAATTCTGCCCGAGGTCCATGGACCTTTGCGTGGTCCGTGTGCCGCCCACTACGATTCCCGTGGCGGCTGGGATGGGAAAACCTCCCCCCGTGGGTTGGGATTTAATACCGGCTTTCTAACGACTCATTTCATCAGATGTTTTCATTCCTCTTCCCGCACTCTGGAAGCTTAGCAAGTTTTTTTTTCTCTCTGTGAGAAGCAGACTGGGAATGGGGGAGGGGTGGGGGACGAAGGCTTTCTCCCTCAATCAGCGTCTAAGTTAGATCTCAGACTAGCCAAAGAAGGGCTTGCATTTATATAGCACCTTCCATGACCTCAGGACATGTGAGAGTACTTTACCGGCAATGAGGCACTTTTTACTGCATAGTTGCCATTGGGTTTGCAGAACATTCAGTAGCCCCTATTTGTACACAAAGAGTTGAAGTGGTAATGACTAGAGAATCTGTCCATGATGATGTTGATCGAGAGATAAAGGCAGGAGCACCATGAAGATTCCCCCAGATGTTCTGCAAAATATTGCCACCGGATCTCTGATGACCGCCCGGCGGGGTGGGGGGGGCTGGGGGGGGGGGAACAGATGGTTTAATAGTCTCATCAGAAAGACAGCACCGCTTACAATGCAGTGCACCCCCAGTACTGCATTGGGAGGGTCAACCTAGATTATGTGCTGAGGTCTCTGAAGCGTGATGTGAATCCATGATCTCTGACTCTGAGGCCAAACCGAGACACAGCTCACACCCAATAGATTCAATGGCATTGACATCCAGACTCCCTCATGCCAAAATCAAATGTAAAACGTAGGGTCTAGTCTAACTTCACAAGTTAGAGCTTCTGGCCTGCGTCTTAACAGAGTGTTTGAATATTTTTAAGGCAGAGGTTGATAGATTCTGGGAAGCAAGGGGATGACAGGTTGTTGGGGGTGTGTGGGATGCAGATTTGGGGTTACTATCAGATCAGCTATGATCGTATTTAATGGCGGAGGGGGCTCAAGGGGCTGAATGACCTACTCCAGCTTCTTGTTTGTATGTTCATAATAAGCTGGAGTTCCCAATCCTGACACCCACCTAATAACCCTGTGCATCTGTGTGGACATCAGAATAAGGTTGGAATCTCAACTTTTCTATCCTCCAGAGTTTCTGAGACCCTCTTGAAGGCTTATATGTGAATAGGAAACGTATTGATGCAGAGGAACTATTTCCAATCAAACTGTAACTCAGAAAGAAGTTATCACCTTCAGAAGGAAATATTAAGAGATTATCCAAGCTACTTACTACTAGGATTTCAATGAGCCAGGCAGTTAATAACTTTGGAGCCCAGTCAGCAATTTTGAATATTGTGATATAAATTCAAACAGCATAGGTGTTTTCAACAAGGTTGTTTTTTTTCAAGATTATTCTTTTACATTTATATTCTATCCAATGTCTGATCCTCTCCTCCACTGAAGTCATTAAGCCCTTGAGTGGGGTTCAGTTCCAGTGGCCACCTTTCAGGTAGCTTCCAAATGATAGCAGCTGCCACCAGTACTCACCAGGAGCTGGGGGAATGGGCTTCTGCTGTGTTGGCAGGGCTTTTTTTTGCTGAGGCCATCGGAAGTGCCAGCTGACGCTATTTCTGGGGAAACAGGAGGGGGCATCTTGAGCAATGCACTCCATTGGAAGCTGCGGGCCCTGTTTCAGGGACTGGGGGTGGGGTGGGTGGTGTGGGTAGGTGTTGGAGGTGGAGCAGTGGGGTGGAGGTGGTGAGGGAATGGATGAAAGTGGACTAATTGCCATTTTATCCCAAATAATTGACCTGTTCTTGGGAAATCTGGGTCTTAATCCTGGGCTGTCCCCCTTGGTCGATCCCATTTCTGCCAAAGTGCTGTGCAGGTACATCAGGTGATGTGCTTCTGCCAGCATCAGAACAGGACTCAACTGAGGCACAGGAAGTCCCAATTTAGAGAGTTTTAGCCTCCCACCCTCTCTCTCCCAACCATCCCTCATCCTTAATGCAAAGATGCTCATTCACCAGTTTATCCACAGGTTAAAACTAAAACTTATTTGCAGGTTAAAACTACACAGAGGCCTACAGCCTCATGGCTGCCATCAGCTCCCGAGATGGCTCTCAGTACCAAATCCTCTTGCTCCTTGATTGGTTCTCCAGGTCATGTGACCCTTACTCTGCAGATTGATCCATGAAGGGGCAATCACCAGAATTACACTAATATTCTTGTGGGGCTGGCTAGAGGCACCATTCTCTGTCAAAACCGTAACACAGAATCCCCGACCTATAGCACCTGACTGCACCTGATCTATCCAAAAGTTAAAGTTAAAATTTATTTCTTCATCACAAATAAGCTTACATTAACACTGCAGTGAAGCTACTGTGAAAATCCCCTAGTTGCCACACTCCGGAGTCTGTTCGGGTACAATGACGGAGAATTTAACATGGCCAATGCACCTAACCAGCACATATTTTGGGCTGTGGGAGGAAACCGGAGCATCTGGAGGAAACCCAAGCAGGCATGGGGAGAACGTGCAGACTCCACACACACAGTGACCCGAGCTGGGAATTGAATCCAGGCCCCTGACGCTGTGAAGCAGCAGCGCTAGCCACTGTGCCTCCGTGCCGCTCCAAGCTGGGTCCAGCAGACTCCTATTGCAGTTATAGTGATAACCTGCCAGAACTGCTTCACTCATTCATATTTTTAATTGGTCTGTTCCCTAACGAATAAACTCAATGTGGCCTTAACAGGTAAAAAGCATCTTGCTTCTCACTTTTCATCCTTATCAGTTTGTACAGGGCTAAAAATCATTGGAGCAGCGCTAAATGATGATGAATAACCAATATTTACAATCACATAAAATTACGGTTGAATATTTTTGTTTAATCACTTCCATTTAAATGTTGTTAATATTACCAATGACAGAAAAATATATGAGCAATTGGTTGTACTAAACAATTAAAACGTAATGATATTAAAAATCCCTTGTAAAACCATTTGAGTTAAATTTAATAAAGCACTCAATGAATATTTATTGATTAAAACTCTGCTGAAACTTTTGTTTCGGAAGATTAAAAGAAGTGCAGGGCCAAGTTTATTTTCATTAATCAGGTCCCCAAGGAAGTTTAGATTTTTTTAAAGTTATCAAAACAACTCCAAGGTGAGCGAGCACCATCCAGTCAGGATTAATTGGCTGTTGATAATTCACAGTTCACAGAACCCTCTGTGGCATCATCGGTCCCATGTGGCAACTTTAGACTCCAAACGTGCGGGAATGCCAACAACCGCACTGCGCATTACAATTACCGATCCTTCACAAAGTTTTCTGCTGAGTGTAATGAACAGGAAATGCTCATTTACAGGCATTCCGCAGGTTTTAAGCTTATCTTCCTGACCTAAAAAAGTGCAAATTTGACAGATTTTGGCTGCTGGGTTTAATCATACGGACAAAGTTGTTCTTGTTCTTTTTGCTGCCTGGTTTGAACATTCTGTGACAAGAGGGAAGGATAGGCCTGATGGAAAATCTACCCCGTGCAATAAAACAGCAACTTGAAACCAAGAAAATAGCTTTTTGTTTAGCAAAGAGCCATTTCACTTTGTTTAACTCCACAGTCAGTTCCCACTCCAAGAATGGAAATGCAATAAATCAAGAATAACTATTCAAAAAGAAACAATGGTGAAGTGATAAAGTCAGCAGATTGCTTATTACCAGGAATACAAAACCAGACCTATAAAATCATGGAATCCCGACAGTACAGAAGGAGGCCATTCAGCCCACCGATCCTGTACCAACAACAATCCCACCCGATTTCCGTCGCCCCACATATTTACCCTGCTAATCCCCCTGAAACTAGGGCCAATTTAGCATGACCAATGCGCCTAACCAGCACAACTTCTGGACTGTGGGAGGAAACCGGAGCACCCGGAGGAAACCCATGGAGACACGGGGAGAACATGCAAACTCCACACAGATTAAGTTTAAAGTTTATTTATTAGTGTCACAAGTAGGGCTTGCATTAACACTGCAATGAAGTTACTGTGAAAATCCCCTAGTCGCCACACTCTGGCGCCCACTCAGGTACACTGAGGGAGAATTTAGCATGGCCAATGCACCTAACCAGCACATCTTTTGGACTGTGGAAGGAAACCGGAGCACCCGGAGGAAACCCATGGAGACACGGGGAGAACGTGCAAACTCCACACAGACAGTGACCCAAGCCAGGAAATGAAGCCAGGTCCCTGGCGCTGTGAGGCAGCAATGCTAATCACTGTGCTACTATGCTTGAAGTCAATCCAGTACAAGGCAGGATTTTTAAAAAAATTATTTGCATGGTGCGGGTGTCGCTGGCGAGGACAGCATTCATTGGCAAACTCTAGTAGCGCAGAGAAAATGATGGTCGACCTGCTCGGGATACACTGCAGTGTCCTGGTTTGATAATCTGCAAGCCCACTGTGCAACAACAAAGAGCACTTTGTGGAGTCAACCATATTGCTATGGGATTAGAATGCCAATTAGGCCAGATTGGGTAAGGGTGGCAGTTTTCTTTCTCTAAAGGATTTTTGCGAACCAATTAGATTTTTATGATAATCCCACAGCTCTGTGATCAATTCTACTGATTCCACTTTTTACGTTTTCACATGTTCAAAATCAAATTCTCAAACTGCCGTGATGGATTTTGTGCTCATATTCTCTAGATCCTGAGTGCAAAATGTTAAGGAATGCTGCACTGGGAGAGGTCATTAATAAAGAGGAATAGGGAACCGCAACAAACACAGTAAAGAATAAGCCCCAACTCTGAATGCTGTCAGGATTCAGAATAAAATGCTTGAGAGTTGGAGCCCTAAATAGCTACATGTGCTCAGGGGGGTTTCGCGAAAGGGCAAGTTGAATTGGCATCTCAGAGGGAAACTAAATAAAAATAAAAAAGGACAAAATAAAAATGTGGGGTCTGCTCTAATATCTTGTGCAAAGAAAATGAATGAGAACATAAGTGATGGATAAGATGTAGGACTAAATAATGTCATTTCAGTCATAGAATCATATAATCCCTACAGTGCAGAAGGAGGCCGTTCAGCCTATTGAGTTTGCACCAACAACAATCCCACTCAGGCCTTATTCCTATAAACCCATATATTTACCCTGCTATTCCCCCTGATACTAAGAGTCAATTTATCATGGCCAATCAACCTAACCCACACATCTTTGGGCTTGGGGAGGAAATCGGAACATCCAGAGAAAACCCACGCAGACACGGGGAGAACGTGCAAACTCCACACAGACAGTGACCCGAGGCCATGAATCAAACCCAGGTCAACCCAATATAAGCAGAGGGTTCCTCAGGAGTAATAATCTACAGGTCTAGAAGCAGACACAACCACAGTGGCACAGTGGTCAGCACTGGCACCTCACAGTGCCAGGGACCTGGGTTCAATTCCGGCCTCAGGTGACTGTGTGGAGTTTGAATGTTCTCCCTGCGTCTGCGTGGGTTTCCTCTGGGTGCTCTAGTTTCTTCCCGCATTCCAAATATGTGCGGGTTAAGTGAATTGGCTGTGCTAAATTGCCCCTTAGGGTCAGGGGGATAAGCAGGGTTACAGGGATAGAGTCTGGGTGGGATTGAGGTCGGTGCAGGCTTGAGGGGCCCAAACGGTATCCTTCTGCATTGTAGGGGTTCTACGGTTCTAAATACTTATTTTAAATTGGATAATAAATATATGTCCCAGCCAATCACAAATCCATTTTCATTCCCTTGTAAGAATATCTGTGTAGCATGAGCAAGAAATAAGCAGCAATGATTTAGAAGGGGCAACACTTCTTGAATTACCTCCTTGGACATGTCACAGATAAAGTAGGTAAGGGAACCCTGCACAACATCGCTTATTTTGCTGTTCGTTTATGAAAGACCTTGCTAGAATTTAGGGCAAAATGAAAAGTAGGTTGTAAAGTAAGAGACAAGGGGGGCGGGATTTTCCGTCCATGCATGCCCCAAGACCGGAAATTCCCACATGAGTTCAAAGCACCTTTGAATGGTATGCTGAATTTTCTGCCTCACCCGCTATGATTACCGTGGCGGCGAGACAGCAAGCTTTCAGCCAGGGTGCATGAGGCAGAAGCCTAGAATGAGGGTAAGAGGGTAGAGGCATATTTTTGAGAAGAAGCACATAGGATTAAGTGTCAGCATCCTATTATTATCCAACCTTAATCAATGATTTGCATGCTAAAAACAAACGAAAAAGCATGTCAAACATTCTCACAATACTAGGCTCAGGAGAATTTAGAGTCAGAGGATGTGGTAGACACGTGGCAAATGAAAGTTAACACTGATAAATGTAAAGCAGTCTAGATAGGTGAAAGAAATATGGATCAGCAGCATGTAATGAATGGGATGACATTATCACAGGGAGACTTAAAAAGAAGCCTTAAAATAATAGGAGACACAATATGTCTACAAGATATATTGAAGCAGTTTCAAAAGTTAATAGAAATCATAGGGAATATGTTTGGCAAAAGCAGCAGAATTTGTGCTCAGGTTTAGACTGTATGTATAATGCTGCGGCAAAACTCTTGACAATGATTTGAAATTTTAATAGAAAATGTTGGAAATGTTCTGCAGTTCAGGTGGGAATCTCCAGTCTCGTCCAGTGGTGGGACCCGTTTCGAGAACGGAAAGCTTGGGGTTCCAAAAATCCATTTGCTGTCAGCAGCACCGGAGAATCCCAGCCGTGAATGAGGATGGAAGATTTTGGTCGGCATTTGTGAAGAGAGGGACGGCATTAATGTTTCAGGGCGACGCTCATTGGAATGCTGTGTTCGGTTTTCTTCACTAGTCCACAGAATAGATGAGAATGAATTAGAAAAGGTGCCAATACACACATTGACCAATTTATTTTATGGAATGTGGGCGTCGCTGGCTGGGCCAGCATTTATTGCCCATCCCTAATTGCCCGAGGGCAGTTGAGAGTGAATCACATTGCTGTCGTTCTGGAGTCACATGTAGGTCATACCAGGTAAGGACGACAGATTTCCTTCCCTAAAGGACATTAGTGAACCAGATAGGTTTTTACAACAATCCACAATGGTTTGGTGGTCATCATTAGACTTTTAATTCTAGATTGTTATTGAATTCAAATTTCACCATCTGCCATGGTGGGATTCGAACCTGGGCCCCCAGAGCATTACTCTGGGTCTCTGCATTACTAGTCCAACGACAACACCACTACCTTCCCTTAGGTGTAACGGAACATCGAAATATACGAACCAGAGAAGACCATTCAGTCCATCAAGACAGTCCTGCCATTTATAGAATCATAGGATCCTACAGTGCAGAAGGAGGCCACTCGGTCCATCGAGTCTGCACTGACCACAATCCCACCCTGGCCTTATTCCCATAACTCCATGCATTTACCCTAGCTATACCCAATGACACTAAGGGGCAATTTAGCATGGCCAATCCACCTAACCCGCACATCTTTGGACTGTGGGAGGAAACTGGAGCACCCGGAGGAAACCCACGCAGATGCGGGGAGAATGTGCAAACTCCACACAGATAATGACCGAAGCCAAGAGTCAAACCCAGGACTGTGGCGTTGTGAGGCAGCAGTGCTAACCACTGTGCCACCGTGCCACCCTTAAATTAGATCATGGATGATTTGTATGGTAAAATTCATCTCTCCACCATGGTTCCATAATCCTTGCGACCAAAAACCTTTTTATCCCAGTTTTGAAATTTTTAATTAACCTTTTGTGGGAGTAAGTTACAGATTTTTCACTACTCTTTGAGCAAAGCAGTGCTTCCTATCATCACCCCTGAACAAACAGCCTAGTTCTAATTTTAAAACGATCAGCCACAGGAAAAGGTTAGAGAAGTTTAAGCTTTTGTCAGGAGAGGTAGTTGAGGAACAACCTTCATTGAAATTAATCCATTCAATTATCTTCGTCAATCTGAATATTACTTCAAATCAAACCAGGAAGGGAGCACCATGGCACAAAACTAGAAAAGTGCAAAGAAAATTTAAAACAGTTATCAAGAAGTTACTTGCACAATGACTGGTAAACATTTAGAGTCATCTGCCAAAGCAAATCTGGATAATTGGAGGTCGAGCGAATATTGCAGCGCAGGAGTGGGGGTATGAGATGCACAGCTTTGCATAAACTTTTCCCTTTCCTGAGTTCCATTAAGTTCCTATTTTAATGCTACAATGAGCTAAACCTGCATCTTCCTCTCATTAATAGGGTTACCCGAGTTGCAATATGTTTCTTTGCTGACATAGTGTTGTTTATTATTCATTACTGGCAGAATAGCTGCCTTGCGCGGCCGCTTTTTATCACCAGTGTCTGCCAACACAATTCTAGATTCTTAATGAGAATCTTCTTTGGAAACAGATATATCTGTTTTCAGACACTGGTGTTGGTCCTGAATGATGGCTGGCCGATGGTATTAGCTAATGGTCCAAATCTGGTGTTTTTGTTGGGGTATTCTTTAACTATAAGGAATTTTTTTTTGTCTGTCAGGTATGGCCGATTAGTTTGACAAGGGGAGTGATTCCTGCTTATGTAATTTGAATGAGGGGAAAGTATGGAGGGAGAGAGAAAGGTGTTGTTGCCCACTCCTGAACCCTCACCTCCGAGTGGTTCCATCTTTGGCCCTGCTCTTCATCATCAACATGGTGCTCCTTGGTGACATGATCCACAGACACAGGTTTGGCTTCCACTTGTGTGCTGATGATAGCAACTCTCACTCCCTATCTGTCGAACGTGGTCTAGGCCCCAAACCCTGGAATTGTCCCTCCAAAAATGTCTGTCTCTTCATCTCCTCAAATCCTCCCCTGTCCCTATTCGTGAACAACATCCCGCCTTGAATAAGCTTTAATTTCTCCAGCAAAGTATTTGGAAAGCCAAACTTCTGTACCCTTGAAAATGACCCTTATCTCAACTTTCTTCCCTGTTCGTTCCTGGTCTTTTTCTTACTCATTTGTGACACATGGGCATCTCTGGCCAGCCAGCATTTATTGCCCATCCCGAGTTACCTGAGGGCAGTTGAGAGTCAACCACATTGCCGTGGCTCTGGAGTCACATGTAGGTAAAGACCAGGTAAGGAAGACGGATTTCCTTCCCTAAAGGACATTAGTGAACCAGGTGGTTTTTCCGATAATCAACAATGGTTTCATGGTCATCAGTAGATTTTAATTCCAAATATTTTTTACTGAATTGAAATTCCACCACCTGCCATGGTGGGTTTCAAAAATGTGTCCCCGGAACATGAGCTAAATTTTTAGATTAATAGTCTAGCGATAATACCACTAGGCCACCAACTCGTTCTTGGTCTTCTATGCCTCATTCTTTGTTTCAAAGTCTGAAGATTTCATAGACCCTCCCCCTCCCAATCTCTGCAGCCTTCTCTAACCCTACAACATTCTACCTGATCCTACACTTCACAAATTCCTCATTCCTCTGACTGTGTATAGTTCCCTCTCTTTGTACCATGGGTTCCATTCTTTAAATTCCCTTCCTCAACTCCAAACTCTCCACCTCCCTTCCCTCCTTGAAAACCCACCTCTTTGAGCAAGCTCTAGGTCATCTCCTCCTTTGGTTTGACATCCATTTTTACCCTTGGATATTTTCCCACACTGATAGTATCATTTTAATGCAAGTTGTTGTTGTTGTTGTGCCAGGAAATCTGCATTATACAAAACTGAACCTGTGCTATAGCTGATAAATAGCTTCAAAATAATAATATTTATGGATAATGAGTGATATTGTAATTGTTAGGGACCAGATCAGAAACTCCAAGGTATATTATGGAGTTAGCCTAGCCCTTAACTTTTCCTTTCGATTTTTGCATTAGGGTGAGCATAAGCTATTTCACTCCAGGTATGATTCAATTGACCCACTAGGAAGCTTTTATCACACAAACTTTAACTAAGAACACAGTTAAAATATAACAAAAAGAATTAGCATAACTTTTACCAATTAAAATGCATAAACATAACAAAATATAATTCTTAACAGCTATCCCTCTCTGTTGTTCCAATTTAGCAGTATGCCCCATAGACATAAATCCCTTCTTCAGAACCAGTTAGCACCTAAAAATCAATACACTCAAAGACTAGATTTCCAGCCTTTTAACACCTCTGGACAAAGATCCAGGCAGGTACCTGTCTTCTAATTATCACACAGCCACCTCCAGAGAAAGATCCATCCCCAAACAGCAGAATCTCAGAGATAGAGACTTACTTCCTGGCAGATTCCAGTTTCTGAATCCAGAAAAATTGACACAGAGAAGCAACCCCTCACTAAAGATTCTAGCAGCAAACAGCCTTTGATTGCTCTGTGTAAGCCTAGCTCCATCCAGTCACCTGATTCGTTCCCTGTCATAAACATCCTAGTCAAGTCCTACTCTGCAAAACCCCAGTGAAACACTAAAACAACAGAACAATATTAGTCCAGATTAAAACAAGCATTCTAGCAATTAGGTGCAATTATGTTGCTGCAGTAACAATATAGGGATATAGACAATGCGGCACCGGTTAGAGCACTGTTAAAACCGATCCTGCACAAAAATATGACTCAAATATATTTCTTAGAGGCACAGTATCATCATATAGAAACATAGAAAATAGAAACAGGAGCAGGCCATTTGGCCCTTTGAGCCTGCTCCACCATTCATTTTGATCATGGCTGATCATCAAATTCAATAGCCTGATTCCCCACCTCCCCACACTTCCTCCCATATCCCTTGATCCCTTTAGCGCCTAGAGCTGTAACTAATTTCTTCTTGAAATCAGACAACATTTTGGCCTCAACTACATTCTGTGGTCATGAATTCCATACAATTACCACCCTCTGGGTGAAGAAATTTCTCCTCACCTCAGTTCTAAAATGTTACGCCCTTATCCTCAAACTATGACCCCTAGTTCTGGACTCCTCCACCATCGGGAACATTCTTTCTAAATCTACCCTGTCTAACCCTATTAGAATTTTGTAAGTTTCTGTGAGATCCCCTCTCACTCTTCTAAACTCCAGTGAATATAATCCTAATCGACTTAGTCTCTCCTCATATGACAGTCCTACTGTCCCAGCAATCAGCCTGCTAAACCTTCACTGTACTACCTCTATAGCAAGGATATCCTTCCTCAGATAAGGACACCAAAACTGGACACTATACTCCAGGTGAGGCCTCACCAATGCTCTATACAATTGCAACAAAACATCCCTATCCCTATCCTCAAATCCTCTCGCTATGAAGATCAACATACCATTTGTCTTCTTTATTGCCTGCTGTATATGCGCACTTACTTTCAGCGACTGATCCACAAGGACTCCAAGGTCTCGTTGACTATCCACCTCTCTCAATTTACACCCATTCAACTAATAATCTGTCTTCCTATTATTGCTACCAAAATGGATAACCTCACATTTATCCACATTATACTGCATTTGCCATGCAGATGCCCACGCACTCAGCCAATCCAAATCATGCTGAAGCATCTCTGCATCCTCCTCACAGCTCACCCTCCCACCCAACTTTGTATCATCTGCAAATTTGGAGATAATATATTCAGTTCCCTCTTCCAAATCATTAATACATAATGTGAACAGTTGGGGTCCCAACACAGATCCCTGCGGAGCCTCACTAGTCACTGACTGCCAATCAGAAAAAGACCCATTTATGCCAACTCTTTGCTTCCTATTTGCTCACCAACTTTCTATCCATCTCAGGACATTACCTGCAAACCCATGTGTTTTTACTTTACATCATAGTCTGTTATGTGAGACCTTGTCTGAAAGTCTAAATAAAACACATCCACTGGTTCTGCTTGGTCAACTCTACTGGTTACATCCTCAAAAAATGTCACCATAATGATGTCTGCTCAAATGCCCCTTTCTATGTTCTCATGCACAAAGATGCATTTCACAAGAAAATATGAATGCCCACAGTCATTGTGCTGTTGAAAGCAATTTCATTACTTTGAATTTCAAACATGGCTCTTGCTGGAGTTTGAAGAGTGGTCAGACTAAAGAGTTTTGTGAAAAATCTTATTTGAATAGCCCTTAAGACTGAAGAAAGCATTTACAAACCCATAGACATTTGAAGAGGGGATATTAACATTCACTGTAGCCATATTGAGAATTTTTAATTAATTCTAAAAGGTTATTGACAGCAGAAGAAGAGCTGTCAAGAGCTCTCACGTAGTTTACATTATAAATCATCGTTGTCTTGTACTGTGGTGTTGGTTTAATTGTCGCAACTTGAAAACACTTTCATTTTGTAAATACATCTGATTAATGGCTGCAATGTGCCAAATCCGTGTCTTGTCTGCAGTAAAAAATAATGTGGTAGAGAACTTATCTTAATCCAATGTTAATACCATGTGGAGAGACAAGTGAAGCTGGGATCGTTCACCTTAGAATTGGGGAGGTTAAGGGGAGATTTAATGGAGATGTTCAAAATTATAGGGGTTTCAATAGACTAATTTGGCAGAAAATGTTCCAGTGAGAGGGGCTTTGGTTATCAGAGGACACGGATTTATGGCAATTAAGAAACAGGAAGGAGATGACTGAGCTACATGGTGGCACAGTGGTTAGCACAGCTGCCACCTTGGCCCTTGGTTCGATTCCGGGCTTTTGGTGACTGGTGTGGAGTTTGCACGTTCTCCCAGTATCTGAGTGAGTTTCCTCCGGGGGCTCCGGTTTCCTCCCACAGTCCAAAGATGTGCAGGTTTGGTGGACTGGCCGTGCTAAGTTGCCCTTTAGTGTCCAAAGATGTGTAGGTTTGGTGGATTGGCCGTGGTAAATGCGCAGAGTAATGGGATGGGAGCACAGCCATATAAGATGCTCTTTCCAAACGTCGGTACAGACCTTGATGGGTCAAGTGGCCCCCTGCTGCACTGGAGGGATTCTATGAGTAGTGAAAACAAAATACTGCTGATGCTGGAAATCTGAAATAAAAGCTGAAGATTCTGGGAAATGTGGCAGGTCTGGAGGGAAAAACAGTTAACGGGCAGGATTTTACAGCCACGCTCATCCCAAAACCGCAAAAGCCTGCCAGAGATCAACAGACCTTGCCATTGTCCGGCCCTCACCCATTCTGATTCCAGTGGTAGGGGGCACGGTGAAATTCTGGCCAACATTTGGAGTCCTTGTGCTGTTATTCAGATGAGGGGGTTTAGTTTCCTCAACAAGTTGCTCTGATCTGAAACACATTGCCTGAAAGACTGGCGGAAGCAGATTCAATAATAATTTGCAAAAGGAAATTGAATAAATATTTGAAAGGGAAACATGTACATGGCTCTGTGGAGCAAACGGGGAGTAGCACTAATTGGAGAGCACTTCCAAAGAGTTGATTCAGACCTCCTTCTGGATGAATCTATGATTCCATATTGGGATGAATTGTGAATCCTGGATGCAGGCTGGTTCAGGACAAAAGCCCCCCTCCAGCACTTCCTACCTCCCTGGCTCCCTTGTGGGAAAGACATGTCCTAATCCTCCACAATTTTCATGGAGTCAGTTTGCTTTTCAAAGAGTTGTGGTTCACTGCACCTCAGAGGAGTTCTGAAACACAGGCTACATGAGGATACCTTTTTAAAATTTCAATTCATAAGGTCTTTTGCATGCTCCCCATGCCAAACCATGCCTTTCAAACAGTTCATAAGGTCCCCATGCCAAAGTATCATCCCCAAACATCTCCTACAGCCCCTCATGCTCCCCAAACTAAGCTGTAGCACTTCCATGCCCATTCATCCATTGTACACTGTGCAGCAGCAATGAGAATAGGGTGTGGAGAAACAATTTTTAAAAAAGGGCGTGGCTTTACCCACCCAGCATCCAGGTACATGTAGCATAGCCCAAAGATGAAACCGAAAATCTTTGTGCATTCTGGCTGACTGGAAGTTATCATATGACACATGGTTGTCCACTTATTTCAGTTGAATGAAGGATAAAATGCTATCAGAGTGTAATTTAGTCCACAAAGCAGTGAACAAATACATCAAACATTACGTAACAACAATAATGGTCTTTTAGAAATAGAGAAATGCCTTAAAGCGCTTAAAAAAATGTTTAGAAAGGATATATTGGCCTTGAACACAAAGCAGAGATTTACAGGAAATGTCAGCTTAGAATATTCTTCTTTGAATCAAAAGAAAAGACACTTGTGTGGTAACTCTCAACTAACACTTGAAATATCATTTCTCTACTAATATGTCTAGCCTTTGTCACTGTGTCCTGTAACTTGTCTTTTATCTCTATCGATTTCAAACTGTGGGCTCCAGCTACGTAAGAACAGGAGTAGCCCTTTCAGCCTAAGCAATGGCATATTTATCCACCTTCATTCTAACAACCCTTATTGCCCAACAAAAACCTATCAGTCCCAATTCAGGAATTTTCAATTGACACCAAAATGTTTGGGTGAGAATTCCCAATTTCTGCTACACTTTGTGCACAAAAATACTTCCTGATGTCTCTCTGAAATGGCTTGTTGCCAATGTTAAGGTTAATACCAATTGGTAAAGTCGGGCGTGAGGCGAGTAGCACGATCCACGCCCACCTCCGCGCCGGTTCCCCCCTTTACCAAGGCCCGAAAATGGCCGCGATTGGGACCACGTCTGAAATGGGTGCGACGGCCATTTTAAATACATTTGCATGCATTTAAATTGACTTAATGGGCTGCACGCCCACCTTTACCGGCACTTCCCCCTTTACCACTGCGTTCACTCATCCAGAATTGGCGCGAAACAAGCGTGCTCCATCTAAGTACGATTTGGGCACTCCAGTTAACGAGGAGTTCAGTGCTGAGTGTCGAACGGCTCTCTGCTTGAGATCAGTGGGGAGGGAGGGGGGTCGCTGCCACTCTGCCTGAGATTAGTGGGGGGGAAGGGAGAGTGGATCACCCTGCCTGAGATCAGCGGGGGGATCGGTCTGAGTGACAGTGGGTGGGGGATAAGGGGGTCAGTAATGTTGTTGGGGTGGGGCAATGTCTGTAGGGGCCAGGGGGAGGCATTATCCAGCCCGGGAGGGATGTAGCAGGGGAACAGCGTTCTATAATTTTCTTTCTGCGCATGCGCAGCTGGAGGCGCCAATCGGAGCTGCGGGGTTTCGGATACATTAAGCCCCACCCACAGGCTTCTGCAGCGCGATTCAGACTCGCTGATA
Source organism: Mustelus asterias (assembly GCF_964213995.1). Classification (NCBI taxonomy): domain Eukaryota; kingdom Metazoa; phylum Chordata; class Chondrichthyes; order Carcharhiniformes; family Triakidae; genus Mustelus; species Mustelus asterias. The sequence continues at coordinate 137,069,741 of NC_135804.1, forward strand.
CTTTGTCAGGCAGAGTGCGTATGAGGACGCCTGAGAACGGATCTAATAGTTGGATCTGAAACACTTCCAGTTTCAGGTCCGCCCAGCACTTAGAATCAAAATGGTAAAATAGGGCCCAATGTAACTGTGGTGAACCATAGATGGTTACCACTATGGGTACTTGTACATATGTTACTCTTGTTACTGTTGGGGTTAGGGTTGGGGTGTTCCACCTGTTATTATTGTTTATGTGGTACACTCCGTTCGGCTCCGCCTTCTTACAGGAGTATAAAGGTCACTGCTACTTCCTAGTAGCCCTTAGTCTGTGATAGTATTGTTAAGTAGTGTGCTCCAATCTTGTTGTGAATAAAAGCCTTTATTTCCGGGTACGTCCTAGCCTCCCGTGTGAATCAATCGCGCATCAGGAACCTACCTTTGTAATTTAATATTTTAGCCCAGATGTCATTCCACTGCACTCCCATAATATTCAACCAAAATATAGCCAAATTTCTTGGAAGAAATTCTGGAACAAAAAAAACATGCTAAAACTCTGTGTCTCTTCAATGCAGGAAATGCAAATATACATTTAATAAGTTCCCCAAGATCATTGAATCCCTACAGTGCAGCAGGAGCCTGCACCGACTCTCTGACAGAGTATTTCACCCAGGCCCTTTTCACCACCCTATCCCCGTAACTCCACACATTTACCATGGCGAATTCATCTAACCTACACCTCCTGGGACACTAAAGGGCAATTTAGCACGGCCAATCCACCTGACTTGCACATCTTTGGACTGTGGGAGGAAACTGGAGCACCCGGAGGAAACCCATACAGACCTGGGAGAACGTGCAAACTTCACACAGACAGTCACCCAAGGTCAAAATCGAACCTAGGCCCCTGGCGCAGTGAGGCGGTAGTCTGCCATAAATTGCACAGCAGCACAGACCACTGATAGGGGCGGGGTCAGAGTCCTGAAATGTTTGTCCACAAAATTCCAACTTAATCCAGTGAATACAAAGGATTAATCAGAATACAGCGTCAACATCTGCAAGATCTAATATTTCAATTTGTCGCAAAATTTCTATACTGTTTATCAGCAAAAATGTGAGCTCTGGGCCTGGGGTATTACATATGGATTAGATTGATATTCAGTAGTACAGGAAATTAAATGCATCACAGAATCCTTACAGCACAGAAGGAGGCCATTCGGTCCATCATGTCTGCTCCATCATGTCCGCTCCTGCTCTCCGAATGAGCAATCCACCTCACGCCGAATAGAAGAAGAGAATGCTGGAGACCCATTCTGTGTGTTGAATGTATAAAGAATTCCCTACATTCTTTCCAAACAACTTATTGTTACTGGACATAACAGTGAAACTCTGAATAATAATGATTCCAACTTGGACACTGCTGAATGTAAAATTTTAAGTGGCACAATATTGAAGTACTGATGTTTGTGGCAGTGATACGAGCCCAGTGTCAGTTCCATTGTGTAACTGTATGGATGCACAGCAAGAATTTCATGAGGGGACATCAGGAGTTCCATGTATGCGCAAATGGGTGATCACGTTTCCTGGGTGTAAATCAATGGGAAGATGTACTCTGGATAATCTGGATTAAAGTAGAAAGAGTGCAGAAAAGATTAACTAGGATGTTACTGGGACTTGATGGTTTGACTTATAAGGAGAGTCTGGATAGACTGGGACTTCTTTCCCTGGAGCCCTGGGAGGCTTAGGAGTGATCTTATAGACTTATTTAAAATAATGAGGGGCTTAGATCAGCTAGACAGTCAATATCTTTTCCCAAAGGTAGGGGCGTCTAAAACTAGAGGGTATAGGTTTAAGGTGAGAGGGGAGAGATACAAGAGGATCCAGAGAGGGCAATTTTTTCACAGAGAGGGTGGTGAGTGTCTGGAACCAGCTGCCAGAGGTAGTAATAGAGGCAGGTACAATTTTGTATTTTAAAAAACATTTATATGGGTAAGATGGGTATAGTGGGATATGGGCCAAATGCGGGCAATTGGGATTATTTTAGTGGTTAAAAAAAAGGGGCGGCATGGACTAGTTGGGCCGAAGGGCCTGTTTCCATGCTGGAAATCTCTATGACAGAAATGTTCCTGTTGCACCAGAGCTAGTAGTAGCATTTCTTCAAAGTCTTATTGCTTTTTGGCAGCATTTTAAGTGTTCATTGATGAGGCGCCTCACCACTATCAGACATGTGCTGCACATTGACTGCAACAGCAGCTTCATTAGAAAGATTGCATCTCAACCCTAACTGACGCATGCCTTTATCTCAGAGGGCAACCAGATGGGTGCTGACAATGCAGAGCTATAGAAGGAAAGACTGTAACTGCCGGGAGTAGAGCAATTGCCCAGGATTTAATTGATGTACTGAGCAAGGTCACAAGCAGACGGGAGCCTGCACTGTAACTGAAATATAGGTTTGTGCTCTCATTTTTTTTCCTTCATCGAGGGCGCACGCATTCACCACCATAATTGCAGCATGATTTAGATGGAGATGTTTCTAAGCAGCTGCTTGTCACAACAACGCATCTTTTGTTGTACAGTGAGACATTGCTCTAATCTAACAGGCTTGATGTATTTCATCTGCCACATCAACCAGGCTAGCAAATTATTAATGTATGTATAATCCATTATATCCTGGGTGCTGCTTTTCCACCTGGTACACACTAAAGCCGCTCAGATAATTCTGCAATGGATGTTTGACTACAGTGTGAACCACCAACACATGTTAAGTCAGTCCAGTCTTACCAGAGGGGAGTGAGACGATTATTTACAAATCATATATACACTCCCCTTCTTTCTGTGTGAGTTACAGAGCATCCTGTACAGGAGTGTCATTTTGTTCCATGTTTTCCTTACAGGAGCTGGCATTGTTTGATGCACACAATCATCATACCACCCAGAAAAAGGCCATTCAGCCCATTGTGTTTGTGTCAACTCTCTGAAAGAGCAATGCAATTCGTCCCACTCATCTGCCCTTTCCTTTGTCATGGGCGGCACAGTGGCACAGTGGTTAGCACTGCTGTTTGATTCCCAACTTGGGTCACTGTCTGTGTGGAGTTTGCACGTTCTCCCCGTGTCTGCATGCGTTTCCTCCGGGTGCTCCAGTTTCCACCCACACTCCAAAGATGTGCAGGTTAGGAGGATTGACCATGCTCAATTGCCCCTTTGTATCAGGGGGACTAGCAGGGTAAATACATGGGGTTATGAGGATAGGGCCTAGGTGGGATTGTTGTCGGTACAGGCTTGATGGGCTGAACGTCCTCCTCCTGCATTGTAAGGATCCTATGATTGCAATATATTTTCCTTTTTAATAAATATGCAATTTTCTTTGAAGCTATAACTGATTTTGCCTCCACTACCTTCTCAAGCTATACAATCCAGATCTTAACTGCTCACTACAACAGAATCCTTCTCTCTGCCCATTATCTGAAATCAATGCATGAGCATTCTCCACCTCCACCCCATTTCCACTTATTGTATTGCATTTCTTCTTTTTATCTTATTAATCCATCTTTATTCCTTTATATTTTTATTTTTCCGCTTCTAAAATTTCTTTCCATCCTGTTTCACTACCACTCCCCCCCCCCCCCCCACACACACACACACACTGAGGCCACCTGACACATTCCTGGACTTTGCACCCTTATTCTGTCAATTGCACATTCCAATCTCTTAATGAACAAAGAGAACAAAGAAAAGTACATCACAGGAACAGGCTCTTTGACCCTCCAAGCCCGCGCTGATCATTATGCCCTATCCACACTAAAAAAACACCTTCTGCCCTTACTCGGACACGAATGGACGCCATTAGCACCATTCCTAGCCTTCATCATGACCATCTACATTCCCTTTGACTTTTTTTCGATGCCATTCCTCTCAATTACAATCCCCTTCACCCCCCCCCCACCCCCCCCTCCCCACTGCCCCCCACTCCTTCACCCTCACAGTATAAATTTCATCCTATTGTCTTTGTATTTAGCTTTGACAAAGGGTCATCTTTACACCAAATGTTGGCTCTATTCTGTCTCTACAGATGCTGTCAGACATGCTGAGATTTTTCAGCATTTTCTGTTTATGTTTCAGATTCCAGAATCCACAGTATTTTGCCTTTATCTTAAATCAGTGTTCTTTTCCTCCCTATTTTACCTCTTGGTATGCTTCATAATTTTAAACACATCTATTAAATTCCTTCTTTACATTCCCGGCTCAACGGAAAGCAACTCCACCCTCTCTATTCAGTCCACAGATTTGAATTGCCTTATTCCCAGTATCTCCTCTGTAACCTCTCCAAGACCCTTGACTTCCATCTGAAAGTGTGGTGCACAGAGTTCTCCAGCTGAGGTTTGACCATTGATCCATGATGGGTGTCATATAAAATTATTGCTCTGGCTGTTAAAGTAGGTGCTGCTGGGATGACACACCCTTTGGGGGATATCTTGTACAGGTGATGGGAATCCTAGTCACTAACCAAAAAGCCAGTGAGAGCCCAGCATTGCCTCTTTCCGGACAGGCCCAATTGTGCTCCCTGAGTACTTAACAGGCCAGTGGCAGGTCTGCCCCCGGGATTAAAGACCCTGGTGGTATGGGTCTCCACACTAAGAGTTGCTGGCCAATCAGAAGCTCATAGCTCTTCTATACTCGGTAGCACTACAGACGAGGTGTTTGCAGCTCCCGGTGCTATACCCACCCAAGGCCCCGGATTGAGGTGGGACCCTGGCATAGCTGAGTTATGGCAGGAAGTGGACTTTAGGGAGGAAATCGCGGAGGGTGGCACAGTGGTTAGCACTGCTGCCTCACAGCACCAGGGACCCGAGTTCAATTCCGGCCTCAGGTGACTGTCAGGTGTTAAGTTTGCACCTTTTCCTTGTGTCTGCGTGGGTTTCCTCCGGGCGCTCCAGTTTCCTCTCACGGTCCAAAGATGTGCTGGTTAGTTTGATTGGCCATGCTAAATTGACCCTTAGTGTCAGGGGGATTAGCACGGTAAATATATGGGGTTACGGGGATAAGGCCTGGGTGAGATTGTTGTCGGTACAGGATCAATGGGCTGAATAGCCTCCTTCTGCACTGTAGGAATTCTAGGACAGGAGACTGAAAAACTATGGGCCCTGACAATATTCTGGCAATAGTACTGAAAGCTTGTGCTCCAGAACCTGCCGCACCCCTTGCCAAGGTGTCCCAGTAAAGCTACAACACTGGCATCTACCCGACAATGTGTAAAGTTATTCAGGTGTGTCCTATCCACAAAAAGCAGGACAAATCCAACGCAACTCATTACCACCCCATCACCAACACCACCCCATCAGTCTACTCTCAATCATCAGCAAAGTGATGGAAGGGATCATTGACAGTGCTATTAATTGGCACTTACTCAGTGATAACCTGTACTGACGTTCAATTTGGGTTTCGTCAGGTCCATTCAGCTCCTGACCTTATTACAGCCTTGGTTCAAATGTGGACAAGCGAATTGAACAGCTGAACTTCAGAGGTGAGTTGAGCGTGACTGCACTTGACATCAAGGCAGCATTTGACCGAGTGCATTATGAAGGTGCCTATTGGATCTATTTTCTTGTTCAGAATAAACTTGAGCACGACTGGCTCGAGGTAGAAACTTCTTTATTAAGCATTCTTTAGAATTAGCATTTTACAGAAAATGAAAGTGATTAATTTACTCGTAGAGAGAGTGGGAAAGATCTTGACTCAAAAGCTTGCACAGCATTCAAACAGCAACTGAACACCAACTGAACTGAAAACATATATACAGAGCGTTATAACTTCCTTTCTTATGTTATGAAATTACCAGGTACAAAGAGTACAAACCGATGTCTGTAACTTTCAAAGAACAATTCACAGCTGTGACCATGAAAGCTTGTTTACCTTATGAGAAAGGCTGTTTATGACAATAATCATTCCTGCTTAACACTGCATTTTCAAATGTAGTCATGATGTGGAGATGCCGGTGTTGGACTGGGGTAAACACAGTAAGGAGTCTCACAACACCAGGTTTCAGTCCAACAGGTTTATTTGCTAGCAAACGCCACTAGCTTTTGGAGCGCTGCTCCTTCGTCAGGTGAGTGGGAGATCTCCCATTCACCTGACGAAGGAGCAGCGCTCCAAAAGCTGGTGGCGTTTGCTACCAAATAAACCTGTTGGACTTTAACCTGGTGTTGTTAGACTCCTTACTGTTTTCAAATGTAGCCAAGTTTCTAGGCTAAACCCAGAATTCCAAGCTGAGTTTCAAAATGTGACCAAGTTATTTTAAGTTAGTTTAAAGCATAGCACAATTAGTTACATTAGGCAGAAATAACTTAAAATGAAGCCTTTTAACGGGGGCAAACCATACAGAGGATCTCACAGAGCCCAATTAAAACTAAAGTCAATGGGAATCAGGGTGAAAATTCTCCACTCATTGGAGTCATACCTGGCACAAAGGAAGATGGTTGTGGTGGTTGGAGGTCAATTATTTGAGCATCTGGACATCACTGCAGCAGTTCATCAGGATTGTGCCCAAGGCCCAACGATCTTGAACTGTTTCATCAATGACCATCCCTCCATCATAAGGTCAGAAGTGGGGTTTTGTACTGATGATTACATGATGACAGTAAGAAGTTTAACAACACCAGGTTAAAGTCCAACAGGTTTATTTGGTAGCAAAAGCCACACAAGCTTTCGGAGCTCTAAGCCCCTTCTTCAGGTGAGTGGGAATTCTGTTCACAAACAAAATTCCCACTCACCTGAAGAAGGGGCTTAGAGCTCCGAAAGCTTGTGTGGCTTTTGCTACCAAATAAACCTGTTGGACTTTAACCTGGTGTTGTTAAACTTCTTACTGTGTTCACCCCAGTCCAACGCCGGCATCTCCACATCATGATTACATGATGTGCAGCATCATTTGCAAACTCCTCAGACTCTGAAGAAGTCCATGTTCATGTGCAGCAAAACCTGGACAACATTCAGATTTGGGCTAATAACTGGAATGTAACTTGTGTGCTGCACAAGTGCCAGGTGTTTTCACTACAGCAGATATTATTGCTGAGTTAACCAAACCCCAAGAGAAACTTGGTTTATGAGCCTTACCCATTTTTTTGCATTCTGAAAGCATACAGATCCCATTAGGAAGAGTTCCAGTAACACTTCTGGGATATTAAAAATTAAAAGTAAATGATTTATTAACATGAAGAAAAGAAAACTTAAGCACACAAGGTTACAGTTTCACAGTTAAAAATAGTCTCTCAGAACATTCCAAAAAATGACTCCCTACTTGGTTAGACCCACAAATACATACCTTGCAGGCAACACTCCCTTATAGATTTTTTGCTTTAAAATCCAGTGGTATTACCCAAGGCAAAACTTCTGTCACTTTAATAAACGTATACCACATGATCTCTCAAATTCGCTTCCACTCTGCTGTGGAAATCCAAGAAACCTCAGAACTAAGACTGCTTTTTACAGCCCAAGATGTGTCAAGCTTGACTAGATTGTTTATTCAAAACTCACCTTCTCCCAATTCAGAACTGTCTCTCGGAGATCTTCCTCACAACCAGTCCCAAATCAGCTCAACATCACTCCTTACATATCACTTTCCCCTTTCATCTTCAATTCCTTTGTTTGCAGCACTTTCTTTGAATGTAACTTCTGACAAAAAAAACAAACTTCCCTTGTCTTTCCTATTGCCCCCCCTTTTGGAATCAAATAACATGTAATAACCTTGTTTGCCCATAAAACCTTGGCAAGCTGTAAAAGCCATTTACCCCCTTTTAAAGTTGTCTGGAAAAATCTGATCGCCTCGCCATCTCCCAATTCAAGTTTCTAAGCTTTACCTATTTACTTCTAAAACTACTTAACCCCAGCTTCATGACAAATGCACCTTCACTCATTTTATCCCTTAATTCTTCCAGTCATATGCTCCCTATTCATCTTTCCCCCATTTAATTAAATTGTTTTCACAGAAACACGGCCTTCTTCACAGAATGACAATATTCCCTAAAAATATTGAAAGAAAAACATACATTCTCACTTAGGGATGACCATCTCCAACAAGCGAGACTCAGTTAATGCAGTACCATGACAATTACGCTTCAAAACGTACCTCAGTGATTGTTCAAAACTTTGGGGTTTTCCAACAACAAGAAAGGCACTATAGAAATGCAAGTTCTTCTATTTTTTTAAAGTGTTGTCGCCTCTTTAGATCTTTGCAGTTCTATTTTCTTTCAGTATTCTTCTTTCCAAGAATAAGATAGGATGAGATTGTTAATTCAAAATAAGGAATGTTTAGGGGTTGTAAGTGAGGAGTAGAGTTGGATCAGACAAAAAAAATGTAAATGTTTATTTATTAGTCACAAGTAGGCTCACATCAACACTGCAATGTTCCTGTGAAAATGTGCTAATTCGGTTCGAGGGGCCGAATGGCCAACTCCTATTCTTATTTCCTATGGTCTTATAAAATCTGCTTCCTCCACCATTTCAGTCATTGCATCCCAATTCACAACAAGTCTTAAGTTTAAGTTTATTTATTAGTGTCACCAGTAGGCTTACATTAACACCACAATGAAGTTACTGTGAAAATCCCCTTGTCGCCACCCTCCGGCGTCTGTTCGGGTACACTGAGGGAGACTTGAGCATGGCCAATGCACCTAACCAGCACGTCTTTCGGCCTGTGGGAGGAAACTGGAGCACCCGGAGGAAACCCACGCAGACACAGGGAAAACGTGCAGATGCCGCACAGACAGTGACCCAAGCCAGGAATCGAACTGGGATGCCTGGCGCTGTGAGGCAGCAGTGCTAATGGACTGAATGGCCTATTTCTGTGCTGTAATATTCTGTTTGCAATACTGCAGGATTTTTGCCAGAAATGTAGACTCTCTCTTTCCTTCCCCACTACTCGTTAGGCATTAAGAGACTCACTGATTTGTGTCCCCGGCTGTGTAAATCACTCCTACACATTGCTGTTTAGCAAAGCATCGCTGCTGTATTTGCTATGCCTCCTCATCCCAACATGCCGTGTATATCCTCCTCCCCAGACTTTAGTAAAGCAATGCCCAGCTCTTAATTACAATTTTGCCAGACATCAAAACAAACAAATTGAATTTGATTTTGGCTTGTATTGTTGCAGTGTGCATCCATTAATATTAAAATCCTGCTAAATGTTTAAACAATTCCTTTGCCAGCAGTTTATGAAGCGATGGCTTTCATGAGCAGTGAACTCCCTTTGATCTAGTGCTTTCTGCTATGCTATCGAGGGCTCTTGCAGCTTGAACACATCTCCCTGTACAATTAAAGGTAAACTACGCTAAGATGTTTACAATTCACAGGACAATAACTTAACTTTTAATGTACATGTATCAGGTCCAAAACACTCCCGTAAGAAAAAACTGCAGCAAGTCAATGTTCCTGTGTAACCCAATCCTAACCAGAAACATAGAAGATAGGAGGAGGCCATTTGGCCCTTTGAGCCTGCTCCGCCATTCATCACGATCATGGCTGATCAGCCAACTCAATAGCCTAATCCTGCTTTCTCCCCATAATCTTTGATCCCATTTGTCCCAAGTGCTATATCTAGCCACCTCTTGAGTACATTTAATGTTTTGGCATCAACTACTTCCTGTGGTAATGAATTCCACAGACTCACCACTCCTTGGGTGAAGAAATGTCTCCTCATCTCCGTTCTAAATGGTTTACCCTGAATCCTCAGACTGTGACCCCTGGTTCTGGACTCTCCCACCATCGGAACATCCTTTCTGCGTCTACCTTGTCTAGTCCTGTTAGAATTTTATAAGTCTCTATGAGATTCCCCCCTCATTCGTCTGAACTCCAATGAAAACAATCCTAACCAAGTCGATCTCTCCTCATACATCAGTCCTGCCATCCCCGGAATCAGCCTGGTAAACCTTCGCTGCACTCCCTCGGGAGCAGGAACAGACACAATAAATGAACTTACAGTGGTAAGAGTTACATTCAAATGGAACTGAAGGTTATTGCACTAGTGGTAAATGTTTGAAGTGTTCTTTTCATCAGATTTTATTAAAGCAAGCGCATAAGATGCAAATTTATCCCACAAAGGTGGCTAATGAAGACTGGGACATACTTATGTTATGCATTACGATTTAATTTGCTCAATTAATTCAGCCGTGGGGTCTCTGTGATTGCTTTCCTTGCTCCTGTTCCTCGATTCCCCGCAACTCCAAGCTCCAGAAACATGTTTGATCAATGTGCCACCGGGTGAATTTCGCAGCCGTGTGACACACCGCACGCTATAAATGTTACAGAAATATAAATACTGTTAACATTGTAACAGCAATTGGTTAAAATAGGAAGCGCTTACCAGTTCATTTTGTGTTGAAAAGGAAGCTGCAGATTGCACAGATTGAAAGAGGGACGGATGGCTTGAAGTAGTTTAGCATTGAGGTCGCAAGGTTAAAGTGTGCTTGGATTCAATTTTTTACACTCTGCCAGTCATGCAGATAGAAATTTAAATGAGTTCCAGAGCAGATTATTAAAATATAGTGTTTGGAGGGCGGTGGAGGTGGGAGAAATGTACTTTTCCCAACCTCTTAACTCCCACTGAAGAGATTTTTCATCTGACAGACGCAAACCTCGAGAGAGGGATGAAAGCCTGACAGATAAGGTACAGAAAAAATATTAGGATTCTAATCAGTCCATCCATGTGAAGCCGGCACAAAGCAATAACCTATTTATTACTCAGAGTTTGATCTTTGCTAACTGCTACTGTAGTGTTAGGTTGTTCCTGGCAGGTTAGCAGTGATTTGCTGTGAGGTCAGGGCTACACCGACACAACAGGAGAACAATGTTACTTTTCAAGTGAGCATTTAACAGTAAGCTGGACTGACAAGGCTCGGGTTCCCACCACGTGAGTGATAAGCAGAAACAAGTTTGATGTGACTTCGTGTTCCTGTCATTTTCTCGCAGTTCACCCAAAAACCGCCTTGCACAACCTCAGGCTAAAGGGACGATCCTTTAAAACAGAGATGAGGAGGAATTTCTTCAGCCAGAGAGTGGTGAATCTGTGGAACTCTTTGCCGCAGAAGGCTGTGGAGGCCGGGTCATTGAGTGCCTTTAAGACAGAGATAGATAGGTTCTTGATTAATAAGGAGATCAGGGGATATGGGGAAAAGGCAGGAGAATGGGGATGGGAAAAAAATCAGCCAAGATTGAATGGCGGAGCAGCCTCGATGGGCCGAGTGGCCTAATTTTGCTCCTATATTTTATAGTCTTATGGTCTTATGCTGCTATGAAGGGAGGAGGTAATTGGCTTCGAGTTAGTTTGGGTGGCACGGTGGCACAGTGGTTAGCACTGCTGCCTCACCATGCCAGGGATCTGAGTTCGATTCCCAGCTTGGGTCACTGTCTGTGTCGAGTTTGCACGTTCTCCCCGTGTCTGCGTGGGTTTCCTCCAGGTGCTCCAGTTTCTTCCCACAGTCTGAAAGATGTGCTGGTTAGGTGCATTGGCCATGCTAAATTCTCCTTCAGTGTAACCGAACATGTGCCAGAGTGTGGCGACTAGGGGATTTTCATAGTAACGTCACTGCATTGTTAATGTAAGCCTACTTGTGACATGAATAAATAAACTTAAACTTAAACTTTGGACACGAAGGGGCAATTTAGCATGGTCAATCCACCTAACCTGTATCTTCAGACTGGGGGAGGAAACCGGAGCACCCGGAGGAAACCCACGCAGACACGAGGAGAATGTGCAAACTCGGCACAGACAGCCACCTGAGTCGGGAATCGAACCCGGGTCCTTGGTGCTGTGAAGCAGCAGTGCTAGCCACTGTGTCACCATGCCGTCTTCTCAAGGGACAATTAGGAAAGGACAATAAATACCGGCCCAGCCAGCGATGCCCATATCCCGTGAAAAAATCTTTTAAAAATCAATACAGGACAAACGAGGTGAAAAAGAGTACCAAAGCTATCACTGCACTGCAGAACAAAAAATAGAATGACTGATAAAGCATTTGATTAGGGATCAGGAGCTGATTTACTGGCATAAGTGATATTATTAACATGACAAAATCGGAAGCACGCTGAGAGAAATTAAATGCATGTGAGGCACAAGCCTGCTTTCATTTACCAGGCTTTTGGGACACTGCTCCAACTTGCCAATGTTTATTACTTTATCCTATCTACCGGCCTGTCTGTCACGTGGTTCTTGTGACTTCTATAGGGCTTTAAGCTCTGGAATTGCCTTTCCAAAACCTCTCTGCCTCTCCCTTTCCACGGTTAGGGCAATCCTTAAAATCTACCTCGAGGGCCAACCTTTAGGTCATCTGACCTAATACAACCTTCTGTGACTCAGTGTAAAACTTTTGGTTAATAATTGCTTCTGTGAAGTACTTTGGAATGTTTTAGTACATTATAGTATGATATAAATACAGGGGATGGGACCCCGGGGCGTCTTTTGCAGTGGCTGAAATTGCCCACCATTAGCCAGTGGTAGGATCTTCCAGTCCCACTGCTGTCAATGGGTTTTCCTGTTGTTCGCACCCTCTGCCACCAGAGAACCCACAGAACGGGTTTACCGTCAACAGGATCCCACCAGGAGGAACTGCCAGAAAACTTTGGCCAAGGTATTTTGTTTTAATTTCTCTTTATGCCTCCTATTGCCTCATGTAAATATCACTTTGGCCATTTAACCATCTCCTGTTTCCCACTTCAGCATTTAACCAGACATTTTATTTCTTCTCAAGAGCATATGTCGTGTTGTTTCTTTTCCCTTTATCCCCATTCTGTGTCTTTCTAAATATTGCTTATCTCATATCTCCCATTTCTAATGAAGGCCCCATAGCGCTTGCCAGAATTGTTCAGTGTTATCAGCATTTTCCAACTCTTTGGGCCTGATTTTACAGCCTTGCTCATCCCGAAACAGTAAAATCCCGCCTGACGTCGATAGACATTTCCATTGTCTACCCCTCGCCCGTTCCAATTCCATGGCGGTAAAATTCCAGACCTTGTTTCAAATCATAGAATCTTACTGTGCAGAAAGAGGCCATTCGGCCCATCAAGTCTGCACCGACCACAATCCCACCCAGACCCTATTCCCATAACCCCATGTATTTGCCCTCACTAGTCCCCCTGACACTAAGGGGCAATTTAGCATGGCCAATCCACCTAACCAGCACATCTTTGGACTGTGGGAGGAAACCGGAGCACCCAGAGGAAACCCACGCAGACATGGGGTGAACATGCAAACTCCACACAGACAGTGACCCGAGGCTGGAATTGAACCCTGGTCCCCAGTGCCGTGAGGCAGCAGTGCTAACCACTGTGCCACCGTGCTGTCCATCAAATCCCCAGCATGTGCAGGATTTTGTTTTTTTTATTTGAGGATGCTGATTGCTTGTCGAGTTGTTGACAAGCTCTTTCAGTCCTCTCAATGGCAGTGCTTTCTTTTGTTACCTTTGTTGCATGGCGACAGTTCTCTGATGATGCTCACTTCTTTCCTGCTCTTGACTGAAAGTAAGTTAATCCCTATCTTTGTCAGACAGTGATTGTGTTCTAGCTTGTCCAGGGAAACACAGGGCCCAGTTTAACTGTCACAGCTCAAACGAGTCACAGAATCACAGAATTGTTATGGCGCAGAATTGTTATGGGCCATTTGGCCTATATCTGCACCAACACTCCAATTGAGCATACACCTAGTTCCATTTCCCACCTTCCACTCATAACCCTGCACATTCCTCTCTTTCAGATAACACCCTCATTTACTTTTGAATGCTTCAAATGAACCTGCGTCCTCTCAGCCAGGACATCCCCCAGACCCTCACCACTCGCTGTGTGATAAGCTTTTTCCTTGCATCACTTCAAAGTGAAGTAAAGTAAAAAGTTAAGTTTATTTATTAGTGTCACAAGTAAGGCTTACATTAACACTGCAATGAAAATCCCCGAGTCGTCACACTCCGGCGCCTGTTCGGGTACACTGAGGGAGAATTTAGCACGGCCAATGCACCTAACCAGCACGTCTTTCGGACTGTGGGAGGAAACGGGAGCACCCGGAGGAAACCCACGCAGACACGGGGAGAATGTGCAGACTCCACACAGACAGTGACCCAAGCCGGGAATCGAACCCAGTTCTCTGGCGCTGTGAGGCAGCAATGCTAACCACTGTGCATGGTGTCACAGTGTGCCAGCTCTCCAATTGAACATACACCATTTAGTTTCATCCATTCAGTTTGTTTTCCTAATTATTTCCTTCTCAACCCTTTCACCAGTGGAAACAGTTTCTCCTTATCTCCTCTGTCCAGACCTCTCAAGATTTTTGGACATGTCAATCGGATCCCCTCTCAGCCTTCTTTTCTCCAAGGAAATCCTATCCTCCAGCCTATCTTCATAACTGAAATTCCTCACCCCTGGAACTATTCCAGTGAATCTGCCGCCTATCCAGTGTCTTCCCATCCTTCCTAAAGCGTGGTGCTGAGAACTGGATGCAAAATTGTCATTGAGCCTGAACTAGTGACTACAAGTTCTACATAACTTTCTAATGTTTATATTCTGTGCCCCTATTAATAAAGCCCAGGATGCTGTATGCTTTATTAACTGTTCTCTCAACCTGTCCTGCCACCTCAGTGATACATGCACAAATACACCCAGGTCCCTCTGCTCCTGCACCCCCTTTAGAGCGGTACCCTTTCTTTCATATTGGTTCCCCATTTTTTCTGACCAAAATGAATCACTTCACATTTGTCCACATTGAATTTCATGTGCCAACTTTCCATCTTGTCCACCAACTTATCAATGTCCAATGAAGTTCCACACTATCCTCCTCACAGTTCACAATGCTTCCGAGTTTTGTTGTCCACAAACTTTGAAATTTTGCCATGTGCACCAAGATCCAGGTCACCAACATATATCAGGAAACTCAAGGGATTCAGTAGTGACCCCTGTGCAACTCCACTACAAACCTTCCTCCAGCCTGATTGATGCACTATCAATCGAGCCAAGACTAGTTGAGAGCAAGACAAACAGGCTTTTATTGGCAAGAACTTGGAGCCATCCCTGTCGGTGATCTGGTCTGAACTGAGAGCAAGGGGGGTGGAGCCACCGCCTTTATACCCAGACCAGGGGGAGGAGACTTGGGCGGAACCGACTGGGATGTGCCACATATACAGGTAATGAGAAATACTAACTACAGTGGTTAACCACCACAGATAACAGATAACAGTGGTTTACCACACTGATAAACATCCATTCACCACTACACTGTCTCCTGTCATTCTGTCAATTCCATATTGATATTGCTACTATTCCTTTCGTTCCATGAACTATTTCTTTTCTCTTTTCTCATAACTCTGTTATGCGATAGTATCAAATACCTTTTGAAAGTCTATGTATACCATATCAACAGAATTATCCTCATCACCATTCTGTTACCTCCTCAAAATACACCAGCAAATTATTTAAACACAATTTTCCCCAGAGAAATCTATGCTGACCTTCCTTAATTGCCCCAGATTTGTCCATATGATTCTTAATTATGTCCCAAATTACTGTTTCTGGAAGTTTCTCTACCACCAAACTGACTGGCCTGCAGTTTCTAGACTTACCTTTACACCTATTTTTGAACAAGGGTATAATGTTTGCAATTCTCCAGTTCTCCAAGACCACCCCTAGTCTAAGGAAGATTGAAACGTTATGGCTAGTGCCTCTGCAATTTCCACTCTCACTTCCCACAGTATTCTTGGATACATCTCATCCGGTCCCAGATCCTTATCAACTTTATCACCCGATAACTCATCTCTTCTTTTCAATTTTAAACCCTTCTAGTATCTGAATTAGCTCCTCTTTTACCACGGTCTGGGTAGCAGCTTCTTCCTTGGTAAAGACATGATGTGGAGATGCTGGAGTTGGACTGGGATGGTCACAGTAAGAAGTCTCACAACGCCAGGTTAAAGTCCAACAGGTTTCTTTGGAATCACGAGCTTCCGGAGTGCTGCTCCTTCATCAGGTGAGTGGGGTTGTGAGACTTCTTACTTCATAAAGACAGACAGTATTTATTTGATACCTCACTATTCCCCCTGTCTCCATGTGTAAATCCTCTTACAGCACCTAATGGACCTACTCCTCCTTTTATTATTTATATACTGTAGAAGACCTTGGGATTCCCTTTTATCTTAGTTGCCAGTCCACTTCCATCCTCCCTCCTTCCTTCCCTTATTTGCTTCTTCACTTCCCCTCTGAACCTTCCATATTCAGTTTAGTTTCTAGTTGCACTTTCTACCTGATTGCTGTCATAATCAGACTTTTCCTTTGGTATCTTAATGTCTACCTTCTTTGCAATCCAGGGATGTCTGAATTTATTTGCCCCACCTTTCCCTTTCAAGAGAATATACCTTGACTGTACCTGAATTATCTCTCCTTTGAAGGTAACCCATTGTTAAGCCACCATTTTCCTGCCAAGTTTGACTCCAATATTCAGCCTAGAATCATTCCTACCCCATCAAAACTAGCTTTCCCCAGTTAATTTTTCCCACTCTGGATTGTTTCTTCTTTTTCCCTTCCACAACTGAAACTTTATGATCCAATGGTCACTGTCCCCTACGGCAGCACAGGTGCCCGACAGGGTGGCACAGTGGTTAGCACTGCTGCCTCACAGCGTCAGGGACCCAGGTTCAATTCCAGCCTTGGGTGACTGTGTGTGTGGAGATTGCATATTCTCCCCGTGTCTGCATGGGTTTCCTTCGGGTGCTCCAGTTTCCTCCCACAGTCCAAAGTCAAGCAGTTTAGGTGGATTGACCATGCTAAAATGCCCCTCAGTGTCCAAAGATGTGTAAATTGGGGGTTTAATAGGGTAAATCTGTTGGATTACGGGGATAGGGCTTGAGTGGGATGCTCTGTCGGAGAGTCGGTGCAGAATTGATGGGCCGAATGGCTTCCTTTTGCACTGTAGGGATTCTAATATTTACTGATACTTGAACTACTTGGTCCAACTCATTCCCAAGAACCAGGTCTAGCAGTGCCTCCTCTTTTTACCTGTGTTACTGGTACCAATATGGATGTTGACCCTCCCTCCTCAGGGGGCTATATAGGTACTCAGTGACAACCCTGACCTGGCACCAAGGAGGCCACACACCATCCTGGATTCACGTCTGCAGCTGTAGAAATGCCTCATGGTTCTGCTAACTATCCAATCACCTATTACAAGTGCTCTTCCAGACTTGCTTGTCCCACACCCTTTGCAGCTGAGTCACCTGTACTACCATGGACTTGGCTCTGTCAACATTTCCCGGATGAACCATCACTCTCATCAATATTCCGAGCTGAATACTAGTTGGAGAATGGGATGTACTCAGGGAACAACCTGCCTGGTTCTTTTTGACTGTCTGGTAGTCTCCCTTTCCCTCTCTCCCTGTATAGTCTTAAGTTGTGGCATGATCACATCCATTAGCATGCTATCCATGTAACCCTCAGCCTCAGGGATGCACTGCGGTGATACCAGCTGCTGCTTAAGTTCTGAAATGGGAGCTCAAGTGGCCGTAACTAATGACACTTCCTGCACAAGTGGTTGTCCAGGTCTCGGGAAGCAGCCTGGAGTTCCCACATTGCACATGATGAAACGAAATCTGTGTCGTGGAATGACAATGATTCTATAATAATGAGGGGAGACGGTGGCATTGTTATATTGTCACTGGACTGATAATCCAGAGAGCCAAAGTAATGTTCTGGGGACCTGGGTTTGAATCCCACCACGGCAGATGGTGGAATTTGAATTGAATAAAAAATATCTAGAATTTCCTTCCATTGGGGAAGCCCAAAGATGTGTGGGTTAGGTTGATTGGCCATGATAAGTTGCCCCTTAGTGTCAGGGGGATTAGGAGGCTAATTATATGGGTTTGCAGGGATAGGACTTGGGTTGTTGTCGGTGCAGACTCGATGAGCCAAATGACCTCCTTCTGCAGTGCAGTTTCTATGATTCTATGAAATCTGCTATCCTTACCTGATCTGGCCTACATGTGACTCCAGACCCACAGCAATATGGCTAACTCTTAACTTCCCCCTGAAATGGTCTAGCAAGCCACTCAGTTGTATACAAAAAGACACAATGTTGAGCACCATTTTTGACTCCTCAGATACTGAAGCAGTCCATGCCCAATTGTAACAAGACTTGGACAATATCCAGGCTTGGGCTGACAAGTAAACATTTACGCTACGCAGCTGCCAAGCAATGACTATCTTCAACAAGAGACAATCTTACCTATGCCACTTGGTATTCAATGGCATTGCCATCGCTGAATCCCCCAACATTAACATCATGGGGTTACCACTGACCAGAAATTGAACTGAACTGACCATATAAATACTGTACTTACAAATACTGTAGCTACAAGAGCAGGTCAGAGTCTAGTAATCCTGTGGTGAGCAACTCACCTCCTGACTCCCAAAACCTGTCCACAAGGCACAAGTCAGGAGTGTGATGGAATAATCTCCATTTGCCTAAACCTTTACCAAAGTGTTTTGCGGTGATTTCCTGCATGGGATATAAGGTGGAATTGCTTTTTTTCGGATGGATTTGAATTCTGTGGAAGATAAATGTGTTTGATAGAGTAATGCATCATACCTGCCAATCCCCAAGCTTAATCAGAGCTTTGTGACTTGAAAATTGGGGACAATTTGTTTTAATGCATCCACGATAACACTCAAAGAAGCTTATATTTGATTTTTGTGCAATTCTGTTCTTGCTTTAATAGGTTTAATGCATTATTACAGTTTCCATATGTTTAAATCAAATTGAGAGAGCTTTGACCAGGAATGTTTGCACTCTGCCCTGACATTCCTCAAGTAAGACAACTAGCTACTGGTTGCATTCTGATATATAAAGTCTTCGGATTCTCAAAACACAAGAAAGTGATCATCTCTCTGCTGAATGGATTGAAGGAAGAAATTATTGCACTGATGTATTGACATGTGACTCATCCATGTACTTTTGCTCACCACACTTTTCATAAGACATCGCAACATTAAAGAAAGGTCGTATCAACTGAATACTTACCTTGTATAATTAAAAAGCTGGGTACAGACAGTCTCTAGCTGCATCAACAACTGGCCTCTGTGGCACTGAATGCTTCTGTTTAGCTCATGAGCAAGTTTGTTTGCCTTGCATTTTACTTTCAGAGAATGTAGCTAAGTTTCCAGGCTGGACCCAGAATTCCAAGCTGATGTGGCCAAATTAGCTTAAGTTAGCTGAAAGCATAGCACAGTTAGTGAATTAAATCAGTCAAGTGTGATGAGGGACATTCATGGAGCTAGAGCTATTCTTTTGGGGGGAAAAGGGGCTGAATGAAATCCTTTGTGGGATGTCGCACTCGTTCAAACTGCGAATTGCTGAACGGTGATTTTTGACCATTTAATAATTTCAGCAAATGGAGGAAGTTGAGAAGAATGTTTGAACTTGTATAATAAAAATAATGCAAGAATCAAATTTCATCCCCAAAAAGTCCAAATTCATTGCAGCAACTGGTGAGAATGGATGTGTAGAATGTCTTTGTAATGACACAAGCTTACAGCAACTAGCTGTATTTAGATAGTGTGACAATACTGTGCCTTTAAGAAATGTATTTGAGTCATGTTTTAACAGTCTGCTCTCAACGGTGCTGCTGGATCTATATCCTTATATTGTTACTGCAGCAGCATAATTGTTCTTAATTGCTAGAATGTTTGTTTTAATCTGAACTAATGCTATTCTTTTATTTTCATGGTTTCCCCTTGGGGTTTGCAGAGTGGGACTTGATTGTGTTGATTAACAGTGGAGTCAGGTGACTTGGTGGAGCGAGGGTTACACATGGAATCGAAGTTTAGTGGTTGATTGGCAGCTACAGAGAGAAGTATCCCTTTCTCACTCTCTGAAATCTGGAGACTGGGATCTGCCAGAGGCTAGGTTTATTTCCTTGAGGTTCTGTTCTTTGAGGATATATCCTTTCCTGGAAACTGCTGTCTAGATATCTGTCCAGAGGTGTTAATAGGCTGGAAATCTAGCATCCACGAGATCATATTGGTTTTTGGTGCTAAATTGGAACAATAGAGATGGATAGCTATTAATACTTATACGTTGTCATGTTTGAGTATTTAAATTGGTAAAATATTATGCTCATTCTTTTTCATTATGCTCTAACTGTGTTCTTAAATAAAGTTTGTTTTGATAAAAGCTTCCTCGAGGGTCAATTGAAAGATGTGCAGGTTAGGTTAATTGGCCAGGGTAAATTGCCCCTTGGTGACAGGGGGATTAGCAGAGTATATATGTGGGGTTACGGGGATAGGGCTTGGGTGGGATTATTGTTGGTGCAGGCTTGATGGGCCAAATGGCCTCTGTATGCACTGTAGGGGTTCTATGATCCTACATGGGGAGCGAAATACCTTATTCTCAGCCAAACATCAAAATCAAAAGGAAAAGTTAGGATCTAGGCTAACTTTATAATATACCTTGGAGTTTCTGATCTGGTCTCTAACAATAGAGACTGTAACCCAATTAAAATGGCCCAGTCTTGGTGAAAACCAGTGCGAATCAATCCTGTTTCCTCTTCACCTGCCACTTAAACAAGCAGAGCCACTATGACGATAAAGACTATTTCTCAATCCCACTTCCTTCAGCTCTGGGGTGGATTGGTGAGCACTGGAGACAGGGACGCACCCTTAACCTGATTGATGTACCTGCTCGCAACTTGGCATTGAGGCTGGTGCGGACTTTCTCTGTGGCTGGAGAGGCCCTCCACTGTTTGCAGTTGTTATTGTCTACCTGATGAGGGTTGATCAATGAACCAGGGAGGTGACATAACTCACAGAAAGCCCATTACAGTGTTTGCCGGTTAAGGGACATTCTGTTAATGAGTGTGCTGAGATTGAGAGATCATTTAGTGAATCACGGATTTATTTCTCACATGTTCAATAAAAACAGTGCCCCATTAAAGCAGTTTGGATTTCGATTGCTGTTTTATTGGCTTAATTCTTCAGCAGTTCTGCTTATTATAGTGCAGCTTCAGTACATTTTGATTAACCTTTTTTTACCTTCATAACCAATTGAACAACCATTTGCCTACATAACATCAGTGACTGCATTTCTGAGGCAGTTAATTGGATGCAAACTGCTCTGGGACACATCCTGAGGGTGTGATAAATCGCTACATAAATATATGCCTTTTTTCTTCTGTGTTTTTATGCTATTGTGTATTCAGTCACACTGAGTTCAATGAGATATTTAGTTGAAAGCTGTTTTAGTGCCAAATCCAAGCTTGCTGTTAGACACGGGTTGATAAGTTTAGCTTTTGGATACTGACAAAGAGTCGTTAGGTACAACAGAACTTTAATATTGCTGAAAAGAGTGTTGCCTATATGGGTGGCACAGTGGTTAACACTGCTGTCTCACAGCTCCAGGGACCTTGGTTCAATTCCGGCCTCGGGTGACAGCCTGTGTAGAGTTTGCACGTTCTCCCCGTGTCTGCGTGGGTTTTCTCCCGGTGCTCCAGTTTCCTCCCACAGTCCAAAAATGTGCAGATCAAGTGGATTGGTCAGGCTAAAATGCCCCTCCGTGTGCCAAGATGAGTAAGTTAGATGGATTAGCCATGGGAAATGTGTGGGGTTACGGGGATAGGGTGGGGGAGAGGGCCCCTATCCCAGACTCGATGGGCCAAATGGCTTCTTCTGCACTGTAGAGATTCTGTAACTTCAACGAGGCCCATGAGGTTGGCTTCTTGGAGTATGAGCTCCCTGGTTGAGGTAATGATTGCCGGCCCAATTAGGGAACCTCACCTGTATATAAATATGGAAGTGTCAGATCCACTGACATTGAGGATTCTGACTTTGTACCTGAAGCACTCTTAGGATTGGAACAGGGTTTGTAAATAAATGGATTCTGGTGAAGGGATACCAGCCTCTGAGGAGTTATTTCACTGACCAATCATGGAAGGACATCCAACAGTAGACATTTTGTTTTGATGTTTGCAAGCATTGGTTGGGTACGGCCTGTATGCTGCCTCTTAGAAACAACTGAAATAACATCTGTTTGATTTGATTAATCAATCTCTGGGACATACGCAGAGAGTGGTTGGGGTGTGGAATGGACTGCCTGCAGTGATAGTGGAGTCAGACTCTTTAGGAACATTTAAGCGGGTATTGGATAGGCACATGGAGCACACCAGGATGATAGGGAGTGGGATAGCTTGATCTTGGTTTCAGATAAAGCTCGGCACAACATCGTGGGCCGAAGGGCCTGTTCTGTGCTGTACTGTTCTATGTTCTATGTTCATACAGTCTACGTACCTGACCACGCACTGACACTGAAGTTCATATGAAACATTGCTGAATTGTGTGGTAGGTAGAACATTGCCCTGGACAATATCCACTGTGCTACCCTCAATCACTCCTCCTTGTTACTTCCTCAAAAAATTATATTATGTTAGTAAGGTATAATCTTTCTCTAACAAAGCCATGCTGACTATCCCCTGATCAATCCGTGCCTTTCTGTCTCTCAGAATTGATTCCAATTATTTACCCATCTCTGAGGTCAGACTGACCAGCAGAGATTGGAGCTGTGGAGATGTGATGGAGGAAGAGAGGGTATCTCAACGTGGAGGCACACTCTGAAGAAGATGTCAGTTTAAAAAACAATTTAAATGGTCACAGCTGCTTTGGCCATGATCTTGGAGGGATATCCTAAATATGGGTTAGTGAGGGGCCACGGCTGTGGACTGAAAATTGTGACAGGTGTGTGTGGGGCAATTCCCCGGTGGGGTTCCCCAAGGAGCTCCCTCCCTTTCCTGATGTGAGCCCACTATGATTGGCTGCTGGAGTATTATGTGCAGTTTTGGTGTCCTTATCTGAGGCAAGATGTCCTCGCTAGAGAGCGAGTACAGCAAAGGTTTATCAGACTGAATCCTGGGATGGCAGGTCTGTCGTATGAGGAGAGACTAAGTCAGTTAGGATTGAATTCACTGGAGTTTAACAGAGTGAGAGGGAAGTTCATAGAAACTTATCAAATTCTAACAGGGTTAGACAGGGTAGAGTTAGAAAGAATGTTCCTGATGGTGGGAAGCCCAGAACTAGGGGTCATAGTTTCAGGATAAGGGGGAAACCTTTTAGGACTGAGGTGAGGAGAAACTTCTTCACTCAGAGGGTGGTGAATGTGTGGAATTCACTACCACAGAAAGTAGTTGAGGCCAAAACATTGCCTGATTTTAAGAGGAAATTAGATATAGCGCTTGGGGCTAAAGGGATCAAGAGATATGGGGGGAAGGGGGGATCAGGATATTGAATTTGATGATCAGCCATGATCAAAATGAATGGCGGAGCAGGCTCAAAGGGCCGAATGGCCTACTCCTGCTTCTAGTTTCTACGTTTCTATGATCCATGCTAATGTCCCTTGCTTGCTGACTCGAAATCCCAGACAGCACAGGAGTGGAACAATAATAGCAAGGCTTATAATTGGCCCTTGATTAGCTATCCACCAGGTGCCAAAAATGGTTCAGGGCACAGCAGCAGACAGCGTGATATTTTCAGCACCCCAAACTCCATTGAAAATCCAGCCCATCTTCTCAATCTCCCTTTATAATTCCATTGTTGTTAATTAAAATATCACAGAATTGACTGAACAGGAATGAACTAATTTCTTCCTCTCTCTTCTGATGAATTCTCCTTCCCTCACACGATACGCCATAAATCAAACTGGAATTATTCATGACTTCCAGTACTCCATTGAGTTATATTCAACGTTATGTGGAAATATTAATCTTTATGAGAACGGATTCCGTACTTTGTCTTCTGTCTGTCATCCTTATCATTTGATGTCATGAGTGTCCGTTTGAAATGGGTTTTTACAGCAAACTATTACCAGTGAGCTATTGGAAAGTTGTTTATCTGGGGATCTGTTTATCTCCACCACTTTTCGGGCTGGCATGAAACCATGGTTGAAAATACAATTATAAGTGTTGACCTTATACTGCACAAACCAAAGTTCACCCACTGGTGTTGTTTTCATCTCCTGGTATAGAACCCCAGTGTGACCACAAACAACTGTTTCAAGACAGTACCAGACATGCAGGGCGATGCATTGTGACCCACTGTAGCATGCAATGCGGTGAGGACAGACTAACAGAATGAAACCTTCACAAATACTCAAAACGCATTACAATACAATTGCAGTGACAAATATACATGGTCCAACTGATCTCCATCTAAGGGACTGAGCTTTGAGAAAGTGCTGAGACAATGGGTGGAATTTTATCGGCACATCCGCTCGAGGTTCGTATGATGCTGCCCGAGACCAAGGGACAATGCCGTTCTCCGAGCCTCGCACGCTCCTGGGATCGGGGCGGGCGTGCCGGTAAAATTCCGGCCAATGTTGTCATTTCAGCTTTTACAGGAAGGGGGTATTTGAGTGAGAAGTGTGTCACAGAATCATAGAATCCCTACAGTGCAGAAGGAGGCCATTCGGCCCATCGAGTCGGCACCGAACACAATCCCACCCAGGCCCTATCCCCATAACCCCATGCATTTACCCCAGCTCATCTCCCTGACACTAAGGGGCAATTTAACATGGCTAATCCACCTAACCTGCACATCTTTGGACTGTGGGAGGAAACCGGAGCACCCGGAGGAAACCCACACAGACACGGGGAGAACGTGCAAACTCCACACAGACAGTCATCCAAGGCGGGAATCGAACCCGGATCCTTGGCGCTGTGAGGCAGCAGTACTAACCACTGTGCTGCCCAATGATTGTCAGCTGCACAGAAAATGGATATTTAGAGTGTCACTGTAAATTAATTCTTGATGGTTGATGGAGTGGCACAGGTTCAATCTGTGCTAGATGGGGTACGGGAGAATAACAATTTAATAATTAATCTACATATTGATTCCAGTGCATACATGTAAATAAATCAGTAATCTTCAGTTTAGTATGTATCTGGATAACACCTGAAAATACAGCTTCAGTGGGATAACACCTAGAATCAGCGATGGAATGGTTACAGCACAGAAGGAGGCCATTCAGCCCACAGAGCCTGCGCCAGCTCCCCACAGGAGCAATCAAGTTGTCCCAAACCCCCAACCTTTCCTCATAGGCTTTCAAATGTATTCCTTTGGCTGCTTATTCAATTCCCATTTGCACGCGACCCTTCCAGGAAGCACACTCCAGATCATAACCTCTAGTTGGATAAAAATAATTCTCATGTAGAATCATAGAATTCCAATCGTGTAGTAGGAGGACATTCAGTCTGCACCGACAACAATCCCACCCAGGCCCTATCCCCGTAACCCCAAGTATTTTACCCACTTGGTGAAGGGGGAAAAGTTTGTGCGGAACCGTTAGAAATGGCGGAGGTGCTTAATGAATACTTTACCTCGGTATTCACGGTGGAAAGGGATCTGGGTGGTTGTACTGCTGGTTTGCGGTGGACAGAAAGAATCGAGCATGTGGACATAAAGAAAGAGGATGTGTTGGAACTATTGAATGGCATCAAGGTTGGTAAGTCGCCGGGACCGGATGGGATGTACCCCAGGTTACTGTGGGAGGCGAGGGAGGAGATTGCGGAGCCTTTGGCGATGATCTTTGCATCGTCGATGGAGACGGGAGAGGTTCCGGAGGATTGGAGGATTGCAGATGTGGTCCCTATATTCAAGAAAGGGAACAGGGACAGCCCGGGAAATTACCGACCGGTGAGTCTAACCTCAGTGGTTGGTAAGTTGATGGAGAGGATCCTGAGAGACAGGATTTATGATCATCTAGAGAAGTTTAGTATGATCAAAAGTAGTCAGCACGGCTTTGTCAAGGGCAGGTCGTGCCTTACGAGCCTGGTTGAGTTCTTTGAAAATGTGACCAAACACATTGACGAAGGAAGAGCGGTGGATGTGGTCTATATGGACTTCAGCAAGGCGTTCGATAAGGTCCCCCATGCAAGACTTCTTGAGAAAGTGAGAGGGCATGGGATCCAAGGGGCTGTTGCCTTGTGGATCCAGAACTGGCTTGCCTGCAGAAGGCAGAGAGTGGCTGTGGAGGGGTCTTTCTCTGCATGGAGGTCAGTGACCAGTGGAGTGCCCCAGGGATCTGTTCTGGGACCCTTGCTGTTTGTCATTTTCATAAATGACCTGGATGAGGAAGTGGAGGGATGGGTTGGTAAGTTTGCTGACGACACCAAGGTAGGTGGTGTTGTGGATAGTTTGGAGGGATGTCAGAAGTTGCAGCGAGACATAGATAGAATGCAAGACTGGGCGGAGAAGTGGCAGATGGACTTCAACCCGGATAAGTGTGTGGTGATCCATTTTGGCAGATCCAATGGGATGAAGCAGCAGTATAATATGAAGGGTACCATTCTTAGCAGTGTAGAGGATCAGAAGGACCTTGGGGTCCGGGTCCATAGGACTCTTAAATCGGCCTCGCAGGTGGAGGATGCGGTCAAGAAGGCGTACGGCGTACTAGCCTTCATTAATCGAGGGATTGAGTTTAGGAGTCGGGAGATAATGCTGCAGCTTTATAGGACCCTGGTTAGACCCCACTTGGAGTACTGCGCGCAGTTCTGGTCACCTCATTACAGGAAAGATGTTGAGGCCATTGAAAGGGTGCAGAGGAGATTTACAAGGATGTTGCCTGGATTGGGGGGCATGCCTTATGAGGATAGGTTGAGGGAGCTTGGTTTCTTCTCCCTGGAGAGACGAAGGATGAGAGGTGACCTGATAGAGGTTTACAAGATGTTGAGAGGTCTGGATAGGGTAGACTCTCAGAGGCTATTTCCAAGGGCTGAAATGGTTGCTACGAGAGGACACAGGTTTAAGGTGCTGGGGGGTAGGTACAGAGGAGATGTCAGGGGTAAGTTTTTCACTCAGAGGGTGGTGGGTGAGTGGAATCGGCTGACGTCGGTGGTGGTGGAGGCAAACTCGTTGGGGTCTTTTAAGAGACTTCTGGATGAGTACATGGGATTTAATGGGATTGAGGACTATAGATAGACCTAGAGGTAGGGATATGATCGGCGCAACTTGTGGGCCGAAGGGCCTGTTTGTGCTGTGGCTTTCTATGTTCTATGTTGTCCCTCTGACATTAAGGGGCAATTTAGCATGGCCAATCCATCTAACCCGCACTATTTTCGACTGTGGGAGGAAACTGGAGCACCCGGAGAAAACCCACACAGCCCAGGTGAACATGCAAGCTCCACATAGTTACCCAAGGCCAGAATTGAACCCGGGTCCCTGGCACCGTGAGGCAGCAGTGCTAACCACTGTGCCACCATGCCATTGCCAATCATTTTAAATCAGCGTCCTCTGATTCTCAACCTTTCTGCCGATGGGAACAGTTTCTCTCCAGACCCCTCATGATTTGGAGGGCCCCTGCATAATCCTCTCTCAAGCTTCTCTCTGAGGAAAACATCCTTAGTTTCTCCAACCTATCCGCCTAACCTAAGTACCTCATTCCTGGAACCATTCTCGTAAATCTTTTCTGCACCCTCTCTAATGTCTTTGCATCCTTCCGAAAAGGTGATACCCAGAATTGAACACAGGAAAAGCCTGAATCGTGCCTCATCACAGGGAGTTACGGGCGCGATCCCATTGGCTGTTCGCGCCATGCTCCCGCTGCAGTGAGGTCAGAGAATTTGGCGACCAGTCAAATCTCCATTCGCTGCAGCGGGATGGGAAAATCCCAGCGTAGTGGAACGGTGATACCATTCCGGATAGTGGGAAACCAAAAAGTAGTAATTGGATCAAGTAACCATATTTATGTAATATTTAATTAAATAATAAACAAGTTACTGTGCGGCTAATTTTTTTTAAAAACCGAGTAATCGAGTCCTTCCGATTTCTTTTTTGAAGTTGCCAATCAACTGGTCAGAACATTTCTTGCACTGTTTTTTTCAATCAAGTCAGTATATAGATCTGGAAATAACATTTATATTTTTAAAACAAACAGAATTCTGAAAAGAACATTCAAGTTTTGCATAAAATGGGCTACTTAATGTTTGAAATAAGAATGGAAAACAACGAGGAGTGTTGGCATCTAAAGCGAGTTTTGTTCAGTAAATATTATTCCACATCAGTGGTATGTTTGCTGCATTATGCTAATGGGTGAATCACTGTGTTCTGGATGCCGAAGGGTCATGTAAAAGATCTGAAACTTTTCTCCAGATCTTAGACAGTTTGCAAACAAAGCCACGGGAACCTATTAATTATTAAACTGCTTTCTTTTTGTCTCTAATTTTCTAGCACTCTCTATGTAGTTATGCATTATTAGCAATTTTACAAAACAGTGGAATCCCGATTTAACGCGACCCGATTTTGCGTGAATTCGGATATAACGCGATGAATCATTGGACCCTTCTTTTTCCGCTAATAATTGGCAAATTTAGCGCGACCCCGATTTAGCGCGACCCCGCTTTTTTCGCGACCCCGCTTTTATGGACCCCAACCATCGCGTTATAACGGGGCCGCACTGTATTTTCTTAAGAATTTCCACAATCCATTTGCTTTACAGAGGTACATAAAATGTTCTTCTTTTCATACGATGTTTGTCTATCTTCTGACAGTGCTGCCTGAATTCAAAGTAACAGGCCATGATTTGATACGGTTAAGATGGAAACGGCATCAGGGCCAATCAAGAGGGAGATGGGAGGGTGCCAACATGGAGACAGTGATCAGTCTTTGCTGTCTAGGGTTCTTCATCATGGTCGCGTTATCCACATTCGAACCCATTTGCTTTTCTTTTTATTCATTCGTGGGACATGGGCGTCTCTGGCGAGGCCAGCATTTATTGCCCATCTCAACTTGCTCTTGAGAAGGTGATGGTGAGCTGCCTTCTTGAAATGTTGCAGTCCACGTGCTGTGGGTTGATCCACAATGCCGTTAGGGAGGGAATTCCAGGATTTTGGCCCAGTGACTGCGAAGGAATGGCGATATATTTCCAAGTCAGGATGGTGAGTGGCTTGGAGGGGAAGTTGCAGGTGGTGGTGTTCCCATGTATCTGCTGCCCTTGCTTTTCTAAATGGAAGTGGTCGTGGGTTTGGAAGGTGCTGTCTAAGGATCTTTGGTGAATTTCTGCAGTGTATCTTGTAGATGGTACACACTGCTGCTACTGAGTGTCGGTGGTGGAGGGAATGGATATTTTTGGATTTGGTGCCAATCAAGCTGGCTGCTTTATCCTAAATGCTTCTTGAGTGTTGTTGGAGCTGCACCGATCCAGGCAATTGAGGAGTATTCCATCACACTCCTGACTTGTGCCTTTTTTTCACCTCAACCAGGCTGCAGGACAGCAAAGGGAGCACTTTGCATTCTGCTGAAAGAGATTTCTGGTGATGTCCAGCCTGCAATATGGATCATTCAGTAAAGGTGCTACCCTCTCCACTCTCTGCCCACAGACCCGCTGAAGGAAAATGATGCACTATTAAAAGATCAAAGCTTTGCGAGAGGATCCTCACAGAAAGGGGAGTGAAGGTGCTTTGAGGTAGCACACTGTTGCATCTTCTGAATAGTTCAAAGTCCCTGAGGACTTGTCCATAGGGGATGGCTTCTTTAATGACTAGAAGTTAAAGAAGTCATCCCCTATGGACAAGCCCTCCATATACACAGGATCTGCTCAGATGAGGAGGATCGCAACAAACACCGACAGACGCTGAAAGACGCCCTTGTAAGAACAGGATATGGTGCTCGACTCATCGATCGACAGTTCCGACACGCCACAACAAAAAGCCACACTGATCTCCTCAGAACACAGCACTCGCAGACAGAGGACCCTGCGTCATCCAGTATTTCCCTGGAGCGGAGAAGCTATGACATCTTCTCCAGAGCCTTCAACATGTCATCGGTGAAGACGAACAACCGCGCAACCTCAAACAGACCATTGTCCGCAGCAAACTACCCAGCCTTCAGGACAACAGTGACCACGACACCACACAACCCTGCCACAGCAACCTCTGCAAGACGTGCTGGATCATTGACATGGATGCCATCATCTCACGTGAGAACACCATCCACCAGGTACACACTCTTGCGACTCGGCCAACATTGTCTGCCTGATACGCTGCAGGAAAGGATGTCCCGGGGCATGGTACATTGGGGAGACCATGCAGACGCTATGACAACGGGTGAATGGACACCGCGCAATGATCATCCAGGCAGGAATGTTCCCTTCAGCAGTCAAGGGCATTCAGCCTCTGATCTTCAGGTCAGCGTTCTCCAAGGCGGCCTCAAGACAAACGACAACGCAGAATCACCGAGCAGAAACTGAGAGCCAATTCCGCACACATGAGGACAGCCTCAACTGGGATCTTGGGTTCATGTCACCCTATCTGTAACCCCCACGACTTGCCTGGGCTGAAAAATCTCACTAACTGTCCTGGCTGGAGACAATTCACACCTCTTTAACCTGTACTTAACCCTCTCTCCACTCACAATGTCTGTACCTGTAAAGACTTGATTACCTGTTAAGACTCGGATTCCAAACATTATCTTGTAATTGAGTTTGTGTCCATATATGCCCTGTTTGTGAACCAAATCCTCCACTCACCTGATAAAGGGGCAGCACTCCGAAAGCTCGTGCTACCACATAAACCTGCTGGACTTTAACCTGGTTTTGCAGGATTCTTTGATTTTAGTGCCTGAAGATCAGCAGCTTTTTATGGGGCAGCATGGTGGCACTGCTGCTTCACAGCGCCAGGGACAGGGATTCCATTCTGGCCTCGGGAGACTGTGTGGAGTTTGCACATTCTCCTCGTGTCTGCGTGGGTTTTCTCCAGATGCTCTGGTTTCCCACCACAGTCCGAAAGATGTGCAGGTTAGGTGGATTGGCCATGCT
This sequence comes from Mustelus asterias, assembly GCF_964213995.1. Classification (NCBI taxonomy): domain Eukaryota; kingdom Metazoa; phylum Chordata; class Chondrichthyes; order Carcharhiniformes; family Triakidae; genus Mustelus; species Mustelus asterias. The sequence goes on from NC_135804.1 coordinate 137,100,510, forward strand.
AAATTGCCGCTTGCAGTCCCAAGTTGCGTAGGTTAGGGGGATTAGCAGGGTAAATATGTGGGGTTACAGGGATAGGACAGGCAGATGGGCCTGGGTCAGATGCTCTGTCAGAGAGTCGGTGTGAACTCAATGCGCTTTAGGGATTCTATGAGTGCATTTCAGTGCCTAAGGATCAGCACTTCAATTTTGATTGAATCGACAATTGCATGGACTAGTGCCATGGACAATGTTAAAGCAAAGAGTCTTGAGCTTTTAATTTGGTGCAGGAATGAGAGTTAGAAATAAAACTGCTGATTGTATACATAATTCTAAAATGTGGCTTGATGCAATTATTCACTTAAGCAATGCAATTAAAACAATGGATATTTTGGCCAAAGCAATGTTTTTGGTTCAAAAAAAGTTTATCTTCTGAGTTCTTCAACATACGGTTTCATCAAACTGTGCTGAGTATTTCCCCATGAACAGTTCAACTTCAACAGGGAAGAATGTAGACTTCCAGATCTGGATTTCCTTCTGAAGGAGATTGAAGCTGTATTACAGCAAGATGGCACAGTGGTTAGCATTGCTGCCTCACAGCATCAGGGATCCAAGTTCAATTCTGACCACGGGTTACTGTCTGTGCGGAGTCTGCACATTCTCCCCGTATCTGTGTGGGTTTGCTCCGGGTGCTCCGGTTTCCTCCCACAGTCTAAAGATGTGCAGGTTAGGTGGATTGGACACACTAAATTGCCCCTTGGTGTCCAATGATGTGTCGGTTGGATGGATTAGCCATGGTGAATATGTGGGGCTACATGGATAGAGAGGGCGAGAGGGCTTGGGTAGGATACTCTGTCAGAGAGTAGTGCAGACTCGATGGGCCAAATGGCCTCTTCTGCACAGTAGGGAATCTATGATTCTAGGTATCTACAATTCTCTGAATACCGCTGCACAGAACCACTGGCTGTCAATCCATTAATGTATGATAAAGGACAGTAAAAGTCATGTTTTGATTTGATTTATTATTGTTACATTTATTAACATACAGTGAAAAGTATTGTTTCTAGCGCGCTATACAGACAAAGCATACCGTTCATAGAGAAGGAAACGAGAGAGGCAGAATGTAGTGTTACAGTCATAGCTAGGGTGTACAGAAAAATCAACTTCATGCAAGGTCCATTCAAAAGTCTGACAGCAGCAGGGAAGAAGCTGTTCTTGAGTCGGCTGGTATGTGACCTCAGACTTTGTTGTTGGTTAATCAAAGCCTACCCAATGCCAGCATCCCAACACAGTGCAATCCATGTATCATCCAGAACCAGCTAGAATGCAGACATTACCTGCTGTGAGGGAGTGCAAAATGGGAGGGAAGGCTCATAAGAATAGGGATTTTTTTGAAGAACAGCAGAGTGATTTGACAGAGGTATTTGAAACTACAAAGGGATGGGAAAAAATAGAAAGGAAGATTAAATGTAAGAGTTTAAAACTAATATCAAGAGTAACAATTTTCTGCAGAGGTTTCTGAGACTGCTATAATTCAGAGTTAATATCGTAGAATCCCTACAGTGCAGAAGGAGGCCATTCGGCCCATCGAGTCTCCACCGATTACAATCCCACCCAGGCCCTATCCCCATAACCCCATGCATTTATCTTAGCTCGCCCTCCTGACACGAAGGGGCAATTTTAGCACGGCCAATCCATTTAACCCACACGTCTTTGGACTGTGGGCGGAAACCGGAGCACCCGGAGGAAACCCACGCAGACACGAGGAGAATGTGCAAACTCCACACAGATAGTGACTCCAAGCTGGGATTTGAACCCAGGACCCTGGCGTTGTGAGGCAGCAGTGCTAACCATTGTACCACCCTAAAAATCCAAAGAGCAACTGCAGAAATTGAAAATGATATTTGAAAATATGACAGTATTTAAAATAAGTTGGTTAACTGGTTGAAGGGTAAGGGTATAAAGAGGTATGCAATCAGGGCAGGCATGTGGGATTAGGCCAGATGCCTGTTTTTCCCATTCTTTCTGTGTTTTTTAAAATTTGGTTGTCACAGTAAATTGCCTGTTTATCAACGTGGCAAAGCATGATTATGGTGGCACAGTGGTTAGCACTGCTGCCTCACAGTGCCAGGGACCCGGGTTCAATTCCAGCCTCGGGTGACTGTCTCTGTGGAGTTTGCACTTTCTCCTCGTGTCTGCGTGGGTTTCCTCCGGGTGCTCTGGTTTCCTCCCACAGTCCAAAGATGTGCGGGTTAGGTTGATTGGCCATGCTAAATTGCCCCTTAGTGTCATGGAGATTAGGAGGGTAACAATATAGGGTTATGAGGGTAGGACGCGGGTGGAATTGTCGGTGCAGGCTCCAAGGGGCAAATGGCCTCCTTCTGCACTGTAGATTCTATGATACAGGTGGGACACTACTTTTCCATGTCCTTATGCTATGCTATTAGATCTTCAACGCTTCAAATCCTCTGAAACAACATTGTGTGCATTTGCCAGGCTAAATTTGTATTCCTGAAGCTCACAGTGTATCCTAAATTATTGAAAAGAGCGCTCTGGAGAAGGAATATCAGTCTTGTTTGATCTATTCACCAATTCTTCTGAAACACACTTTTTTAGTAATTATATATCCTTCTGCAGGTAGCTGAAGGACAGGGCTCCCTGAGCAGCTCCGTTTTTTCACCAACATGTCTATCCTTACTTATTCTTCCTGAAAATTGCAACTCCTGTGGGGTGCAGTCCAATTGGGAGAGCTGTCTGGAATATTAGAAATGAGCATGGCCAATCAAGTCTGCCAGTTGTTTCAATGCGGCAAGAGGTCATTGCAACCCCACTGCTCCTCCAATTGGATCCCTACATGGGAACTTCTGGACATTTCATAGAACAGTACAGCACAGGATCAGGCCCTTCGGCCCATAACGTTGTGCTGAACATGATGCCAAATTAAACGAATCCCTTCTGCCTGCCCTTGGTCCATATCCCTCTGGTATCTATGCTTCTATGTTTCTGACCTCCTGTGACACCGTTTATGGATATTTTGGGATCTGGAGATTGTGTTCTGGGCTTTTTACTTAGCAAGAATACCAAGGGATATGGAGCAAAGGCAGGAAAGCACTACAGATTCAAGGTACAGATTCAAATGAATTTAATTAGTGATCTAATTGAATGGCAAAGCAGACACAAGAGACTGAATGGCCTCCTCCTGCTGTTAGTTATGGAGGCAGATTTGCTCATGATAAAAATGTCAATGGATCTGCACAATATTTATCTACAAGTAGTCATTGCGATGACCAAAATACCCACTAACAGCAACAATGTGCAATTCATATTTAGGGGAGGCTATGGCTTCATGGCATTATCGTTAGACTATTAATCCAGAAACTCAGCTAATGTTCTGGGGACCCTGGGTCTCTGGATTACTAATCCAGTGATAATACCACTACGCCACCACCTCCCATGGGTCATAACTGTAAAGTAAAATAGCCAGAAAATGACTGATCTTTAAAGAACCCATCTCTGGACAATATTTACTGCAATCCCCAGCAGGCCCTTTCTGAGCAAGGCAGAACTGTGCAGTGTAATTACCAAAGGTCTAAATATTTATAGGCGTGTGATGAGTTAATTCTACTCCATCATGACTGGTTGATGGGGAAGAGGAGTAAATAACAAATGTGGCTGCGGCCTGTTTCTGTCGTTCAGCTGAATTCTCCATTTTCAGCCCGAAGGTCAAATTGCACATGTGACAAGCCGATCCCACTCTCTTTCTGAAAGGGTATGCAAATGTGTTCAAGCATGTGCTGGAATAAAGGGCAGCTTTTCATCTTCAGTCAAAGCTTTCTAAACTTGTCAGAACCTCAGCATCTTTAAACAAAAATGGTTAGGCCACATTTGGAATACTGCGTCCAGTTCTGGTCGCCACACTACCAGAAGGATGTGGAGGCTTTGGAGAGAGTACAGAGAAGGTTTACCAGGATGTTGCCTGGTATGGAGGGTCTTAGCTTATGAGGAGAGATTAGGTAAACTGGGGTTGTTCTCCCTGGAAAGACGGAGAATGAGAGGCGACCTAATAGAGGTGTACAAAATTATGAAGGGCATAGATAGAGTGAACAGTGGGAAGCTTTTTCCCAGGTCGGAGATGACGAACACAAGGGGTCACGGGTTCAAGGTGAGGGGGGCAAGGTCCAACGCAGATGTCAGGGGGATGTATTTTACACAGAGGGTGGTGGGGGCCTGGAATGCACTGCCAAGCATTGTGATTGAGGCGGACACGCTGGGATCGTTTAAGACTTATCTAGATAGCCACATGAACAGACTGGGAATAGAGGGATACAAAAGAATGGTCTAGTTGGGCACATGAGCGGCGCAGGCTTGGAGGGCCGAAGGGCCTGTTCCTGTGCTGTATTGTTCTTTGTTCAAAGTCGCAGTATTGCCATCGAAGGGCTGTTTCCTTACAAGCTCAGCGGGGCACCCATAAACTGAGGGCGGCACCATAAGACATAGGAGCAGAATTAGACCACTCGGCCCATCGAGTCTGCTCCGCCAGCCAATCATGGCTGATATATTTCTCATTCCCATTCTCCTGCCTTTTCCCCATAACCCCCGATCCCCATATTAATCAAGAACTTATCTATCTCTGTCTTAAAGACACTCAATGACCTGGCCTCCACAGTGTTGGCACAATGGTTAACACTGCTGCCTCACAGCGCCAGGGACCTGGGTTTGATTCCCCGCTTTGGTCACTGTCTGTGTGGAGTTTGCACATTCTCCCTGTGTCTGCGTGGGTTTCCTCCGGGTGCTCCGGTTTCGTCCCACAGTCCAAAGATGTGCGGGTTAGGTTGATTCGCCAGGTTAAAAAATTGCCCCTTAGAGTCCTGGGATGTGTAGGTTAGAGGGATTAGCGGGTAAAATATGTGGGGGTAGGGCCTGGGTGGGATTGTGGTCGGTGCAGACTCGATGGGCCGAATGGCCTCCTTCTGCACTGTAGGGTTTCTATTTCTATTTCTATTTCTATGTGGGTTTCCTCCGGTTTCCTCCAACAGTCCAAAGATGTGCGGGTTAGGTGGATTGACCAGGCTAAATAGCCTCTTAGTGTCAGGGGGACTAGCTTGGGTAAATGTATGGGGTTGTGGGGATAGGCCCTGGGTGGGATTATGGTCCGTGTAGACTCGATGAGCCGAATGGTCTCCTTCTGCACTGTAGGATTCTAAACCCCTGTCTCGCATGGAAATAGTTCGCAGTTTCGTTGAGGAGGAAATTATTCCTTCCTCTCCACCTCAACCCGTCCTCATACCGAGACACGTCTGCATGAGTAAATGTCCTGTTCGGTGTGATGCTGAACAATGGAATTCTGGGAGATTTAGGACGGCTGAGGAGGGACCAGATTGGATCAGGTAATGAGGCCTTCTGGGTGGTAGAGCCTGCTGTCCCCTGCTTAGAACCCAAGGAATAAGCCTCCCCAGTACGTGAAGCCGAGAAAAATCTACCCCTTTAAACCTGGTCTGCAAAATGACTTTCAGACGCTACTTGGGTTTCTCCAGTTTATTTCACTCTCTCTAATCTCAGGTTTAATCCCTTGTTCTGGTGTTTTCTTTTCCTTCCACCAGCCCTGCTTAGCTTGACTCCAATCTTTCAGATATCTCGATGACATCTCCATCTGTTCCCCTTTGACTACTCGCGACTTGTCACTTGTCACAATGCTGAACAATTGGTGGGCTCCGTTTATTTTTCTTAACGCATTCTGATGGCACCTCTTGGGAAGCAGCGGGTATTAAAGGATGAGACTCTCAGTAGTAGTTGAGCTATTGTGGAAGTTCCTTTGAAGAATGTCTTTTGGTTTGAGCAGTAACTGAAGTGGGATGCAATGTTCTCACTCGGCAACACAGCAACTGTTGCACTGGGGAGATGATACCCGTCTGTGGGCTTGATACAGTGACACAGGATGTGCTTTCTTCAAAGGGGTTTTAATGCAATTGGAACAAGTTTCTCATTGTATCACAGGTTACATCTGACCCTCTACCACTGGTACACGGTGGCAACAGTGTGTACCGTTTACAAAGTGGATTGGGCCACTCGCCAAGCTTCTTTCAACAACACATCCCAAACCTTCAAGCTCTACCACCCAGAAGGCCAAGTGCAAAAGACGCATGGGGACACCAGCGGTGGCACAGAGGTTAGCACTGCTGCCTCACAGCACCAGGGATCCGGATTCGATTCACGGTTTGGGTCACTGTCTGTGTGGAGACTGCATGTTCTCCCCGTGTCTGCGTGGGTTTCCTCCGGGTGCTCCGGTTTCCTCCCACAGTCTGAAAGACTTGCTGGTTAGGTACATTGGCCACGCTAAATTCTCCCTCAGTGTACCCGAACAGCGCTGGAGTGTGGCGACTAGGGGATTTTCACAGTAACTTCATTGCAATGTTAATGTAAGGTTACCTATGACTAATAAATAAAAATTTATTTTAAACTAATAAAAATGCAGCTCGCCACCGCTTCCTTGAGAACAATTTGGGATGTGCAACAAATGCTGGCCATCCAATAATACTCACATTCCATAAACAGATTTTAAAACGTGTCTTTTGACTGAGACTTTGATAAATTGCCAGACTTCTAAGTTCACTAACTGGGGTTCTATTTTCATTTTTATCTTCAAACTTTAATGTATTCGCTTCAAGTAAATAATTGAAAAGCAGTCAATGATTCTGAAATATTGATTTGACTTGAGGCAATATGAGAAAACATTTTTTTTTACACATTGTGTTGTTGTGACCAGGAATAACAGTGCCTGAAATGGGGATGGAAGCAAATTAGAAAATAACTTTCAGAACAGAAATTGTTACATATCTGTCCCTTTTGGCTCACCATAGAACCCTGCTGCAGCAAGTATGTAAGGAAATGATGCAAGGAGCTTTAGAGTGAGGAATTAGAAAAGCAACAGGTATGAGAGAGAACACAGCACAATAGAGTTACATTCATTTATCAAATGTTCCAGAGTCTCATTCTCCAAATACGCAATAAAACTGGCGACCAGAAGAAAGTGGATTAGGAGGATACTGCCTTTGGCCCAACACCTGTGAGTATCCTGTTTTAATCAAAGTCTGAAGAAAAAGTACTCACTTTTGAGTATGCCTGTTTTTGGATGCATAGGCCCATTCAAAATTTTTTTTATTACTCCAGAGATGAGGGGTTTGTCGTATGAAGAGAGGTTGAACAGTTTAGGCCGATACTCTCTGGAATTTCAAAGAATGAGGGGAGATCAAATTGAGGCATACAAGATGATAAAAGGTATGGATAAAGTAGACATGGAGTGGATGCTTCCTCTTGTGGGGCATTCTAAGATGTGATTTAAAATTTAAAACAGGGTTGAGGAGAAACTACTTCTACCAAAGGGTTGTGAATCTGTGGAATTCACTGCCCCAAAGTGTGGCGGATGCTGGGACAGTGAGTAAATTTAAGGAGGAGTTAGGCAGATTTTTAATTGGTAATGGGTTGAAGGCTTGTGGGGAGAAGGCAGGAAAATGGGGATGAGGAACATATCAGCCATGATTGAATGATGGACCAGACTCGATGGGCTGAATGGCCTAATTCTGCTTTTATATCTTACTCATTCATGGGATGGCAGCGTCATTGGCTGAGTTCCTGCAGCAGCACCTTCCAAACCCACGACCACTGCCATCTGGAAGGACAAGGGCAGCAGATACATGGGAACACCACCACCTGGAGGTTCCCCTCCAAGTCACTCACTATCCTGTCTTGGAAATATATTGCAGTTGCTTCACTGTCACTGGGTCAAAATCCTGGAACTTCCTCCCTAACAGCATTATGGGTGTACCCACACCTCACAGACTGCGGCAGTGAAGAAGGCAGCTCACCAACACATTCTCCAGGGCAGTTAGGAATGGACAATCAATATTGGTCCAGCCAATGACACCCACATCCTGTAAATTAAGTTTTCAAAAAATCTATGGGACTCCCACAAGCACATTTCTCAGCAGTTTAACAATTACTTTGTTGTCTTCGGGGCTCCCTCCCATTAAGGGAAGGGCACCTCTCCATGAACTGCTGCCAAGTGGAGGCACAGCTGTGCCAGTGGGAGCGGTAACCAATGCTGCGACTGCACCTAGCTGAGAGGAACGTCATGGCAACAAGCCAACTTCACAACCAGTAAGTGGGCTATGGTTTGCTGGGTCCAGTCAGCAGATATCAACAAGGTATCTGCTGATTGGACCAAGGAGTGGAGGGGGCATTGTGGGTTGTGCAGGCAAAGGAGCTGGTGCAGCAGAAATAATAAAGAACAAAGAACAGTACAGGACAGGAAACAGGCCCTTCGGCCCTCCAAGCCTGTGCCGCTCCTTGGTCCAACTAGACCAATTGTTTGTATCCCTCCATTCCCAGGCTGCTCATGTGACTATCCAGGTGAGTCTTAAATGATGTCAGCGTGTCTGCCTCCACCACCCTCTGGCAGAAATGGTCACTTTTAACATTTAAGAAAAACTTGGACGGGTTCATGGATGAGAGGGGTGTGGAGGGATATGGTCCAAGTGCAGGTCAGTGGGACTAGGCAAAAAATGGTTCGGCACAGACAAGAAGGGCCAAAAGGCCTGTTTCTGAGCTGTAATTTTCTATGGTTCTATTGTTCTAGGTCCGTGGAGTGTCAATTCAGAGGAACGCAGGGAGGCAGCCATTATCGCATACAGGAAGGCCCCCTTAGTTGGTCACTTAAGTGACTCAATTGGCCTCTGGGTTGGAGGCTGAATCTACAGCTTTAGCTAACTTGGCTGGATGGCTGATTTGTGATGCGGAACGACACCAACAGCACAGGTTCAATTCCTGTACCCACTGAGGTTTTTCACGAAGGCTCAATCTTTGTCTTCCTCCTGTGGCCTCGTAGTATAGGTCACTGAACTGGCAAAGCACAAATCAAATGATCCGCTGGGGTTTCAGGCTCTCATCCCACCATGGTAGATAGTAAATCTATGGTGGCACAGTGGTTAGCACTGCTGCCTCACAGCGCCAAGGATCCAGGTTCAATTCTAACCTTGGGTGACTGTGTGGAGTTTGCACATTCTCCCCACGTGGGTTTCCTCCGGGTGCTGCGGTTTCTTCCCACAGTCCAAAGATTAGGTGGATTGGCCATGATAAATTGTCCCTTCGTGTCTCAGGATGTGTAGGTTAGGGGATTAGCAGGGTAAATATGTGGGGGCAGGGCCTGAGTAAGTAAGATGCTCTGTCAGAGAGTCGGTGCATACTCAATGGGCTGAATGGCCTCCCCATGGGTGAGCTGAAAGATTTAGCTTTGCACAGTGGCAGTGTTGTAGCTAAACTGAGACACGATTATTGCTTATTGAAACTTTTCCTCCACTTTCCCCGCTGCTGGTAGAATACTTACTTGGTATTAAATGTCTTGAAAAGTTTTAAGGATAAAGTTATTTTCATAAATCAAGTTACGTCAAAATTCACAATATTGCTGTAGGTGGGGATAAATGTCAATTATTTTATTTATTAGTGTCACAAGTAGGTTTACGTTAACGCTGCAATGAAGTTACTGTGAGAATCCCCTAGTCGCCACACTCCGGCGCCTGTTCGGGTACACTGAGGGAGAATTTAGCATGGCCAATCCACCTAACCAGCACGTCTTTTGGACTGTGGGAGGAAACCAGAGCACCCAGAGGAAACCCACGCAGACACGGGGAGAATGTGCAAACCACACAGTGACCCAAGCTGGGAATCGAACACAGATCCCTGGCGTTGTGAGGTCGCAGTGCTAACCACTGTGCCACCGTGTTACTTGCAGTTTTTGTATTGGGAAAGTTTTCCCAGATGAAGAACTTAAACTTGAGTAATAAATGCTCTTTCATTGTTTCTGTTCTAATTTGACCTCATTTTACCTGGGACATCAAGCGAAAGGTTTTAGCTCGGCTGTTTTCATCTACTGAAGATCTCTCTTGTAAGCCACTATCAAGCATTACTTGTGCAACTTAAGTCAGACACTTTGTAGTCATGGATTTTGGAATCAAATAACCTTTTAATAATTGCCTTGAGATTTATAATCAAACTTCATCACCAATTTACTACACCCGAATATTACAACTTTGCCATTAACTGGTACCTGCATAAATGTTTATGGGGTGTGTGTGATAAATGTCTTTTATGGACCAGAGGCATTAGCACTAATCCCCACTAGTTTGCTTTCATTGTTGTATTCCAGCACTCATTTTATTCATTATTTTATGTATTATTACAAAAAGGCACATCATAATGGCTGAAATAACTTAATCTGACCATGAATGTTGCTCTGTGTAATCAATTGCTGTGAAAAAAATTAACTATCTACTCACACTCTGATGTTGTCTCAACATGCATTGTCTAAGTGAGCCTTTAGAGATGGAAGAAGGCACGGGTGAGAGACTAGAATTTCTGATTCAAACCACAAGTGAATGTACTACTCCTAAACCCTGGATTATACTATTGTATAGCCAGATATTACAAGCACACCAACAGTTGTTGTATATGTTGCACTTGTGAGGATGAAAGAAAGTGTAGTCACGGCACATGGGTTGGTTACAGTTAACAAGGCGGGTTTATTGAGAAGTTGTTCACTGTACAAAGGCTTGGACTCGACTGACTAACAGCCCACAAAGCAGCCAATGTCACAAACTAAACATGTGACTAGATTCTTAAAGCGGCAGCAATACAACAGGGGTGATTCTTCTAGTCCGCTGCGCTGCTCTAGAAAATACTTTTTCACACAACGAGTGGTTCAGGTCTGGAATCCACTCCCTGGAAGTGTGGTGGAGGTAGATTTAATTGAGGCATTCAAGAGGGCATTAGATGATTACTTGAATAAAAACAGTTTGTAGGGGTACCCGGAAAAGGCACAAAGTCCTGATGCTCTTCTGAAGACAGAGTGGGCCAAATGGCCTCCTTCTGCACTGTAACAATTCTGTGTCTTAAAAGTGGGCAGAAATTTGCCATGGTGATTAATGTTGATCTGGGGGTGTGGCCAATGGGATCAGTTTCTAATCTGATGCTTTTTAATCTAGCACAAAGAAACATGATCTACGCTGGCTATAAATAGCACTTGAAATTCTTCAAATTTTACAGCTGGTTTGGATGATGTCGGAAGCATTATGCCCAAAAATGAAGCACAACCCAGCAGAAACTCCAGGCCCTAATGAGGCAGCAGTGCCAATCACTGTGCCACCGTGCCATCCCATCGCAGTGTAAAAAGGAAAATGTCCTCATATCGCTTCCAGTTCTTTTGCCTATCACCTTCTATCAATTTTCTCTGGTTACCATTCCTAGTGCCATTGGAAACACCTTTTCCCTATTTACCCCATCATCAAAACTCTTTTTGATTTTCAACACTTCTATCAAATCTCCTTTCAGAAACCATCCTGAGCTCTACGCACCCAGTGATAGGCTGAGCACTCACAGAACAAGAGCCAGACTCAGTTAAAAATGTGTTGGTGCCACTTCAATGCTGGGCACTAAAGTGCCCATTGAAAAATCAGATGGGCTAAATGGGACATTCATAGAAAAGTAATGTGAATGTCAGGAAAATCAGGTGAACTCTGTCGTCAACTGGAATTTTTAAGAAATTAATTCAAGGGATGTGGGCTTCACGGGCTGGGCCAACATTTCTTACCCTTCCCGAATCCTTCAAGCCCCAATTGCCCTCCTTCCGTCGGAAGATATGTTATGCACAAATGCTTCAGATCAAAGTCCCCACGATGGATATCATTGTGAATTTCACCACCTGGCTGGTGATCTGCCAGACTGGGATAGTTTATTAGTGACCTCACCCAATCTTAATCAGCTTGTAATCAATGGGATGAAATTGGGGTGGATTCTATATATGAGGAGAGATTAAATTGGTTAGGATTATATTCACTGGAGTTTAGAAGAGTGAGAGGGGGTCTCATTGAAACTTATAAAATTCTAACAGGATTAGATATATTAAATTCAGAAAGAATGTTACCAATGGTGGGGGAGTCCAGAACCAGGGGTCATAGTTTGAGGATAAGGGGTAAACCTTTTACAACTGAATTAAGGAGTAATTTCTTCACCCAGAGAGTGGTCAATGTGTGGAATTCACCACCACAGAAAGTGGCCAAAACGTGTGTTTTCAAGAAGAAATTAGATACAGCTCTTGGCGCTAAAGGAATCAAGGGATAAGAGGGGCGTAGGGGGGTGTGGGATCAGGATATTGCTTTTGATGATCAGCCATGATCACAATGAATGGCGGAGCAGGCTCGAAGGGCCGAATGGCCTACTCCTGCTTTTCGTTTCTATGTTTCTAATTGATTATCAATTCTTCCTCGAGATTACTGCCAAGGTAACAGGTTAACTATCACCCTCTCCTACGGTCTTAACCCAAACCTTTGAGATGCACTCCCAAAGAAGTGTTTAGTATACTAACTATCCTCATTGTCTCACTGAGTGAGATTGTCAAGTCATGTATCTCTGCTCCCACTACATCAACTTGCTGCTTCTCATTCCCCAAATAAAGGGACATCTCTGTCCTTAGTCACATGCATGTTCCAGTATTGAGAGCTTATTACACTCTTGGGTTTGAGGTTTATTGATGAGATGTTAAACTGAGTTCCAGTCTGCCCTCTCAGGTGGGCATGGCAGTATTCCAAAGAAGAGCAGTTGTCCTGGCCAACATTGATCCCTCAATCACCAGGACAAAAACAGGCAATCTGATCTTTTTCCGTTGCCTTTTGAGAGAATTTCCTTTGTGGAAATGAGCAGCTATGGGACTCTACATTGCAACCGACTACAATTCAAAAATATTTGGCCGCAAAGCATTATTCAACATCCTGAGCTACTGAAAAGTGTTGTGCAACTGGATATTTCTTCAGGAAATGCCCTGCTACATACCACAAGTGGAGCTTCCATCAATAGCTGTATGATATGGGCGTACAATCCTTGCTGCTGGGTCAACACTTTTAAGCTGACTTGAAAAGCAGGCAGGTGCTGGGAGGACCCGAAACACTCGGTTTCAATGGTAATTCCTGTAACAGCGACTGGGATTGGTCTGGTGGGACATTTCTTCTTTTCAATGCACAATTGCTTGATGGATTGCCTTTAGTATTTTGACTGCTCAGCTTGAGGTAAATGCACACTGAATGACAAATGAAGGCAACCACCATGTTTAGCCAACAAAGAAGCAGGGTGTCAGGAAGTAATTTGAATGACAGAATTGCAATATAAAACGGAGCAAATTGCATCTCCCATCTAAACATGTCTTCCTAAACTGCACCACGTTAAATTCTTTCATTTATAGCTATTTCTAAATATTATTGAATTTTTTTTTTACAAACTGTCATATTTAAACGGAAACACAAATAACATTGTCAAGCGCTCAGTGAGAAAGCAAACAGAAATAGTTTTTCTTTTGCTGACTCTCTTCCTTCACTGGTGTGGTGCGTTACAGGGCACACAAGTTGCTTGTACAGGCATGTTTTATTCTGGAGTTATGAATGGTGACGGTAGTGGCTCAAGATTTCTTTCAAACACACCGCTGACCAAGAATTTGCCCACTTTAATCACCGACCAATGCCCCTTGTTAGAAGGATTTGCAGATTGACACTAAGCCTGTTTGGTTGTGTCATGAACACATTTTCCTCAACCATCAACTCTTGGGGTGGGCCTTGAACCCACAGCTTCTGGCTCCATGGCATGGACACACTATCCATTGCGCCACAAGACCTCTTTCTTTCCATATGGTGCTGTAAGTCTTTCAATAAAACAACACAGCTTCATTTTTGCAGATGACTGCTCGTCCAATTATTTCATGTCAATATTTCCCCCCAACTCAGGAGGAAATATTAGCTTGGAATAATTGGCGGCACGGTGGCACAATGGTTAGCACTGCTGCCTCACAGCGCCAGGGACCCGGGTTCGATTCCTGGCTTGGGTCACTGTCAGTGTGGAGTTTGCACATTCTCCCCACGTCTGCGTGGGTTTCTTTCGGGTCCTCCGGTTTCCTCCCACAGCCCAAAGATGTGCAGGTTAGGTGCATTAGTCATGCTAAATTGTCCCTCAGTGTCCCTGGATGCATAGGTTAGAGGGATTAGCCAGGTAAATATGTAGGATTACGAGGATAGGGATTGCTGGCGGTGCAGACTCGATGGGCCAAATGGCCTCCTTCTGCACTGTAGTGTTTTTATGCTTCTACAGTTTTATGAACCCACTAAGGTTCTCCCACCCCTTGTGGGGCATAAATATGGACATAAAATGGCAGGACCAGATGGTTTTAGTGTTGTAGCTTCAATGTAAATGAAAGTTGTGCTACTTCACCGATTGTTACAGCATAGAAAGAGACCATTTAGGAGTTTAAAAACAGTGAGGTTATGTTACATCTCCATAAAGGCCTGGTGGGGCCACACCTGGTGTACTGTGTACAGTTTTGGTCTCCTTACTTGAGAAAGGATATACTGGCACTGGAGGGAGTACAGAGGAGATTCACTAGGTTGATTCCAGAGTTGAGAGGGCTGGCTTATGAGGAGAGACTGAGTAGACTGGGGCTATACTCATTGGAATTCAGAAAAATGAGGGGAGGTCTTATCGAAACATATAAAATTATGAAGGGAATAGATAAGATAGCAGCAGAGAAATTGTTTCCACTGGCAACTGAAACTAGAACTAGGGGGCATGGCCTGAAAATAAGGGGGAGCAGATTTAGGACTGAGTTGAGGAGGAACTTCTTCACCCAAAGAGTTGTGAATCTGTGGAATTCCCTGCCCAATGAAGCAGTTGAGGCTACCTCATTGAATGTTTCTAAGGCAAGGATAGATAAATTTTTGAACAGTAAAGGAATTAAGGGTTATGGTGAGCGGGCGGGTAAGTGCAGCTGAGTCCACAAAAAGATCAGTTATGATCTTATTGAATGGTGGAGCAGGCTCGAGGGGCCAGATGGCCCACTCCTGCTCCTAGTTCTTATGTTCTTATGTTCTTATTTGGCCCATTGTGTCTGTGCCAGCTCTCCTGTACAGGAGCAGTTTATCTGGTGCCACTGCCCCACTTTCTCCCCTAACCCTGCACATTCTCCCTTTCCAGATAATCCAATTCCCTCTGGAAAGCCTTGATCAAACCTGCTTCCACCACACGATCAGGCCATCCCATCCAGATCCTAACCATTCGCTGCGTGAAAAGGGTTTTCCTCATGTTGCCATTGTTTTTTTTTGGCAAGTGCCTTCAATCCATGCCCTCTTGTTCCTTCTTCTACTCAGACATTTCTCCCCATCTACTCTGTCCAGACCTCTCATTATGTTGAATTTCTCTATCAAATGTCCTTTCAACCTTAATTTCTTCAAGGAAAACAATCCCAACTTCTTCAATCTATTTATGTAACTGGGGTTGAAAGATGTGCATGTTTGGTTGATTGGCCATGCTAAATTGCTCCTTAGTGTCCAAAGATGTGTAGATAGAATCATAGAATCCCTACAATGCAGAAGGATGCCATTCGGCCCATCGAGTCTACACCAAGCACAATCCCACCCAAGCCCTATCCCCATAACCCCATGCATTTACTCTAGCTAGTCTCCCTGACACTAAGGGGCAATTTACCATGGCCAATCCACCTAACCAGCACGTTTTTCGGTCTGTGGGTGGAAACTGGAGCACCCGGAAGAACGTGCAGACACCACATAGTCAGTGACCCAAGTCGGGTATCGAACCTGGGTCCCTGGCGCTGTGAGGCAGCAGTGCTAACCACTGTGCCATCGTGCCACCCTAAACTATGAATGGGCTTTGACAATGCAGGAAGCGCGGCATTGAGTAAGTTACATGCACAGGACTCTGTCAGTCTAGATGCTTCAGGACGTCAGAACATAGCTGAGAGCAAAGTTTTGAAGTTTATTTGTTCGTGTCACAAGTAGGGTTACATTAACACTGCAATGAAGTTACTGTGCCAATTCCCTAGTCGCCACATTCCGGCAACTGTTCGGGTACACTGAGGGAGAATTTAGCATGGCCAATGCACCTAACCAGCACACCTTTCAGATGAGATGGATTAAGCCGTGGTAAATGCATGGGGTTACAGGGGCTGGTCGGGGGGGGGGGGGGGGGGGGGGGGCGCAGGGGGAGGGGTGCCTGTGTGAGATGTTCTTTTGGAGAGTCGGTACAGTCTCGATGGTCTGAATGGCCGCCTTCTGCACTGTAGGGATTCTATGGTTCTGTGTTTCATCATTCCTGGAACCATCCACACAAATCATTTTCTGCATCTCTCTTGAATGCCTTCGCACTTTCCTAAAGTATGGGACTTAAAACTGGATTCAATACTCAAACTACGCCCAGTGGTATGGGAAGCAATGGTCCAGTGGTATTATCGCTAGACTATTAATCCAGAAACTTAGCTAATGGTCTGGGAAGTCGGATTCTAATCCCTCCAAGGCTGACGGTGGAATTTGAATTCAATAAAAAAATACCTGGAATTAAGAATCTACTGATGACCCATGAAACCATTGTCGATTGTCAAAAAAACCCATCTGGTTCGCTGACATCCTTTAGGGAAGGAAATCTGCCATCCTTACCTGGTCTGGCCAACGTGTGACTCCAGAGCCGCAGCAATGTGGCTGACTCTCAACTGCCAAAGGGATGGGAAATGAGTACTGGCCAGCCAGCGACGCCCATGTCCCATGGATGAATTTAAAAAAACTGAGGCCAAACCAGTGTTGTAGAACAGTAAAGTATAACTTCCTTGCTTTGAAACTCTATGGCCCTATTAATAAAGATGTGGAGATGCCGGCGTTGGACTGGGGTAAACACAGTAAGAAGTTTAACAACACCAGGTTAAAGTCCAACAGGTTTATTTGGTAGCAAAAGCCACACAAGCTTTCGAAGCTCTAAGCCCCTTCTTCAGGTGGGGCTTAGAGCTTCGAAAGCTTGTGTGGCTTTTGCTACCTATTAATAAAGCCTAGGATGTTGTCTGCGTTATTAATCATGGTCTCAACTTGGCCTGGCATCTTCAGTGGTTCATACACTGAACATAGGTATCCAAACCTCTGTGCTACACCCCCATTATTATATTCTTTATATAATAAAAACAGAAAATGCTGGATAAATTCTGGCAGAATCTGGGGAGACAGATTTTCTGGCCATGCTCGCCCCAAGACTGGAAAGTCTCGCCCAAGGTCAATGGATATTTGCATGGTCCTGTCCCGTTCGCTACGATTCCTGTGGCAGGCATTACAGGAAAATTCCACTCGGTTAACGTCTCGAGTCTATTTGACCCTTCTGTAGAAGGGCCTTGAGTTCTGAGTTTATCCATCATTTTCTGTTTCTATTTCAGATTTCCAGCATCCACGATATTTTGCTTTTATTTAACTCTTTACTTTATGCTGCCTTTCCCCATTCTTCTGACCAAGATGAATCACTTCACATGTCTCTGCGTTAAGTTTCACCTGCCACTTGTTGTGCCTTGTACTTCAAGGCCTAAGTCAATAATTTATAACTGGATGAGCAAGTCCCAACACTGACCCCTGAACTCCAGTACAAACCTTCCTCCAGCCGGAAAAGCATTCGTCAACCATTACCTCTGTTTCCTGTCATTTAGCCAATACCGTATCCGTGTTGCCACTGTCTGTGTTATTCCATGAGCTATAACTTTGCTCATTAGTCTGTGCATTACAAAAATCCCTGAAAGCCTGATGTTCTTGAAGGAAATATGTGTTCTGACAGTGACTTTTAGTGTCAGCTGTGGCTCAGTTCGGAACACTCTCACCTCTGAAACACAGGGTTGTCAGTTCAATTCCCACTCCAGAAATCTGAGGACAAGATCTAGGCTGACACTCCAGTACTGGGGGAGCACTGCACTGCTGGAAATACTGACCATCCTTTGAAATGTTATAGCAAGGCTCTGCCTACTTTCTGAGATCATAGAATCCCTCCAGTGCAGAAGGAGGTCATTCGGCCCATAGAGTCTGCACCGGCCACAATCCCACCCAGGCCTTACCCTGTAACCCCACATTTTTACCCTGCTAATTTGATATTGACACAAAGGGGTAATTTAGCATAGCCAATCAATGTAATCCGCTCAGTTTTTAGAATGTGGGAAGAAACCGGTGCACCTGGAGGAAACCCACTCAAACAAAGGGAGAACACAGGCAGTGAGCCAAAGCCAGAATTGAATCCGGGTCCCTGGTGCTGGGAGGCAGCCGTGTTAACCTCTGCGCCACCGTGCCGTGCCGTGATGGAGGTAAAGGATCCCATCGCACTTTTTTCAAGATGTGTGGAGGAGTTATCCCCATTGATTTAGGGAGAAATATTGGCCGGAACAATGTCACAAACAATAGATTGCGTGATCATTATCACCTTGCTTTTTGGGAGATCTTGTGGTGTGCAAATTGCCTGCTGCTTTTCCTGTATAACTGTGACCATACTTCAAAAACACTTAATTGGCTGCAAAGCACTTTGAGACATCCTGAGGTTATGAAAGCTGCTAAATAAATGCCAGTCTAACATTCCATTGGTATCTTGGCCAGACACTTGCAGGTCTATTAATGGGATTCACATTCCCCACAGAACATTGCTGAGAATATAACATAAATATATATGGCTTTGACCAGCGAGATCAAAGCATCTATTGCAGAATCTGTCAAAGCAGCCACCATCCTGGCAAAATGTTGTACTTTTCTTATCATTGCTTTGAATATTTTTAACCACAGTTTGAAATTTAAACACACTTTTGCATAATCCACAAGTAATTTGGAGATCACTTCGACAGTGCAGGATTTATCTTTTTTTTAGAACATGCCACGCACAAGCCTGACAGAATATCACTGCTGACCTGTAACAAAATGCCATCTATCATAGAAATCATAGAAACCCTACAGTGCAGAAGGAGGCCATTCGGCCCATCGAGTCTGCACCGACCACAATCCCACCCAGGCCCTACCCCCACATATTTACCCACTAATCCCTCTAACCTACGCATCCCAGGACTCTAAGGGGCAATTTTTAACCTGGCCAATCAACCTAACCCGCACATCTTTGGACTGTGGGAGGAAACCGGAGCACCCGGAGGAAACCCACGCAGACACGAGGAGAATGTGCAAACTCCACACAGACAGTGACCCGAGCCAGGAATCGAACCCGGGACCCTGGAGCTGTGAAGCAGCAGTGCTAACCACTGTGCTACCGTGCCGCCATTAACCACTGTGCTACCGTGCCGCCACCTAAGTCAAGTTGTTAGTTCATTTATTACAGCGTTAATTGTAAACAGTGCACGGCGCAGATGCTGGTAATCAACTGAACCGTGAGGAATGGCTGTACGGGTACCAGGACCGACAGTATTCGAGAACACCAGAACTTTTAAAAAATAAATGATGTACCTAATTCATGCTGGTGATAAAACCCGGAGAATTAATGCGTGCACCATATTGCTTTTTACAGCGTTTTAAATAATTTTGCCGCAGTGATGTGTCGTCTACAAACACGATTTAATGATAAAAATTGCATAACAAATTGCCAGTGGCACCTTTAACATTTGGCAGGATTTCTAATTACCTAGTTGAGGAATATTTGACTTTTCAAATCCATTATTTATTAACCATTCCACTGAAGCCACAGACAGCCAATGAAATAAAGATTAATTCAACATAATGGAGACAGTCTGTTTACAGCACAGGCAATAGCAAACACTTTGTCGCAAAGTAAATGTGTGGTCTTGAATTAAGTGTGGTTGTCAAGTAGAAGACAAAATATCACACACTTGGATTGGATTAATGTACATATTGAGACGAGAAAACGTCGATTTGGTCTTATCGTATCATTTGCCCGGATGCGTCCATCTCCAACAACACTCAAGAAGCTTGATAGCATCCAGGGCAAGGTGACACCCCATCCATTATCTTAAACGTTCACTGCCTCCACCAACAAAACACAGTGGCAGCTCTGTGTACCATCTACAAGATGCACCACAGCAACTTGGAAGGATTCCTTCAAGAGCGTGTCCAAACTCATGACCCTCACCATCTAGAACTAAAAGGGCAGCAGGCACAATGGAATACCACCGTTTGCTAGCTCCCCTCCAAGTCACACACCATCCCAAGTTGGAAATATGTCACCATCCCTGTATCGCCGCCCGGTCAAAATCCTGGAACTCCTCCCGAACAGCAATGTGCGTCCACCCACACCAGAAGGACATTGGTGGTTGAAGAAGGTGGTTCATCACTGCCTCTTCAAGGGCAATTAAGGATCCAGCCACGTGTTTCCCACTGGTGGGAGGTGGCGACTTGTTCTCTGGTCCCGCCGCTGTCAATGGGAATTCCCATTGGCGGGAAACCCATGGGCGGGGGTGGGCTGCCAGTGGTACCAAAGAATTCCAACCATTATCTTTTCCCTGTGCTTTTTAAAATGATTTCATTTGATTTGATTTGACTTGATTTATTATTGTCACATGTATTAGTATACAGTGAAAAGTATTGTTTCTTGCTTATTGCCCATGTAGGTTCCTTCCTCTTTACCAAGGTAACCTAACCAACGTCATTGCCAGTAACCAAGGCCTGTGATTTTTAATTGGTGAAAGGAATCACTCTTTTGCTGGAACCTAGGCCTCCTTTATCAGCTTAAGAGACTGCTCCAGCCTCGCTACCCATGGACGAATTCACTCCATTACATACCAGGCCTGTGGTTAAACCTGCCTTTCGCATATCCAAAAACGGATAACAGAAGCTGCTTTTCTGTGTTCTATTATTGTATTAACAGAATTTGGCCTGACTACTCTGTGTTTCCCATCATGCTGCATTCAGAATGAAGTTGGCCGAGGTGCACAAGACAGGGTTGAAAATACAGTTTAAGCTTAAAATACTTGGTTAATTTGTGGATTTACAGTTTATAATACCTTTACATTTATAATACCTTTACATATTTTGTTCCAGGCACATTGTGAATTGCATATATATATATAAGGCACTTTATGATTACCTTAACCTAGTCTACTTACTATGGTAAAACTAAAGTGAAGGGCCTGACACTAGAATTCTATACTACCCCCCATCAGTGGGATTGTTGTAGGTGCAGACTCAATGGGCCGAGTAGCCTCCTGCACTGTGTAGATTCTATGATTGTTTATTTATCTGTTCTCCTTTAAATAAGTTGTCTTTTTCTTCAGCGTTTAAGTATTGGTCTAGCTAAGGAAAGCCATGTGACTACGAGATAGGCCTCATGGCCTAGTAGTCAATGAAACCAAGGAGATATTTGCTGCAACTTCCAATCTTTTAATCTGGATGTGAGTTCTGACACACTTTGTCTTGACATGCAAGGCCCACTCAAGGAGCAGTCATTAACTCTACCCTGAAAAATGCAACACAGATGGACAAAAATTATCTATGAATTATCTGTACCTCTCATACCCATGGTGTACGTGTTTCAGTTTGAGTAGCCGTGTGTTCGACATGCTCTATCTGACTGTAACTCCGCACTGGAACTTCTATTTTAACATTACAAGTCCTGTGGGAGATATCAATCATTGGATGCAATTTCTACAAGCTAAAATAACGAGTCTCTTCTATTTATACAAGAATAATTTACAATAATGAAGTCTGCAATTATTTAAGCATATCTGAAGACTGGAAGTAGCTGGACTAACTTTCATGGCCCAGTGCAGATGTACCTGGAACAAAAATCAGAGGCATAACAGAATCATAGAATCATGCAGCGCAGAAGAGGCCCTTCAGCCCATCAGGTTTGCACCAATGCATGAGAAACACTTATCCTACCTATCTAATCCCATCTGCCAGCAATTGGCCCATAGGCTTGAATGTTGTGATGTGCCAAGTGCTCATCCAGGTACTTTTTCAAGGATGTGAGGCAACCCGCCTCCACCACCCTCCCAGGCAGCACATTCCAGACCATCACCTCCCTCTGAGTAGAAAAGGTTTTCCTCACATCCCACCTTAGTCTCCTGCCCCTCACCTTGAACTTGTGACCCCTCGTGATTTACCCTTCAGCTAAGGGGAACAGCTGCTCCTTAACCATTCTGTCCATGCCCCTCATAATCTTGCACACTCCTCAGTCTTCTCTGCTCCAGTGAAAACAACCCAAGTTTATCCAACCTCTCTTCATAGCTTAAATGTTCTATCACAGTCAAGAGCCTGATGAATCTCCTCTCCATCCTCTCCAGTGCAATCACATCCTCCAAATTGTACACAGTACTCCAGCTGTGGCCTCACTAAATTTCTATACAACTCCAACATGATTTCCCTGCATTATAATCTATGCTTCAATTGATAAATGCAAGTCTTTTTGAATTTGATGATCGGCCATGATCAAACTGAATGGCGGAGCAGGCTCAAAGGGCCGAATGGCGCACACCACCCCCCATGGACTATTTTCACCAAGCTACAGGAAATGCTGGATTTAGAAGTTCAAGGGCGAGTTGCCACAGAAGATGGTGCAGATGACTGGCTAGTTCAGAACCGAGAGCGGTGGGGTGAATTTGATCAGTCCGAATATCACTGTACAGTTAACGGATATGAATTTAGTTATTGCAATATTGACTATAGCCAAATACTGATAATTTTTAAAGCTCTCTGGAGTTGGGCTGAAAAAAGGCATGTTAAATACCAAGGGTAAGGTTTCTGGCCCCTTCTGCTCGTGGGAGTTTCCAGTCCCGCCAAAGGCGGCCTCCCCCCCACACCACCCCCCCCGCCTCCCCCGCCACTCCCGCCCTCCAAATTCCCCGATGGTGGATCGGGAGGGCCACACAAATGCCACAGACATCAGCCGGACTGGAAAATCCCTGCTGGTGGCCAATGGTGAGCTGTCTTCACTGCCAGAAAACACGCCCGGGAAGGCTGGAAAATCCCATCCGATTTAGAAAGTCTATTCTGGGGAACAGTCCAATCAACCTTCTTGTCCTGCCCAATTCATGGAAAGCTGTGGCAAGAAGTATCCTTCAGGCTTTATACACAGAGTAGGCGAGTTGTTGTTATTGTTTCTCTTCCCACATCTAATGGTGTACAAAGCAGCCTGTCATTTATTCCCATAGCGAGGATATTCCTGGAACAGGCCACATGCCTGTTGTTGGAAGCTTATAGCTTGAGGGGGCGCCACTCCGCATCAAGCATGGCTGACCAGATGTCCCTCTCGCCCTTACCATTGGCGTGTTGGAAGGATTTTGCAGGTTGATCATCAACCCGTTTTGCCACATAATGAACACATCTTCCTTAGCCATCAAGGTTTTGGGGTGGGATTTGGATCAGAGCTTCTGGCTCAGAGGCAGGGGGGCTACAAGACCTCCTGAGTATTTGAGTGCCGGTTGCTTAAAAGTTCTGTCCACCAAAATGGAAATTGGTTTCAATGCTGGAACTACTACACACTTAAAAAAATATCTCATATCTTGTATCCTTAGAAGTCAGGATTGTTAATCAATGATCATCAAAGCAACACTGGCACAAATACTTGTAATTTTAATTTACAGCACTATGAACATGATCCTGAACATTGCCAAAGGTTTATATATGTTATAATGAAGCCAAGTGCTTGAATACCTACAAAGTACAATGAGCTATCCTACGCAATCTAATCAACACAGAGATGAAAGAGTTTTGAGGCTGGATGTTTGAAGAGTTTCTGAACAGCCATTTTAAATTTTAACCATGTGAGCCAGAATCCATCCTAGAATTGAGTTAATCCATTTTTTAAAACAGAATATATACAAGATATATGAGATGTGGATGACGGAAGCTCTGTTTTAGCCCAGTTAAGATCATGAATCTCTGACTAGCGCACAGCCCCCCGTGGACTATTAACCACACTGCAGTTCGTTTCCCACAGTTATCAAGTGCAGATGGACATACATATCAAAGAAACTATATCCCCAGCAGTGTACTGCTTATATCAGAGGAACAGAAGTAAAACTAAAGAGAAACTCAAAAAGTAAAGGACTGGAATGAAGGAGAAATTCAAAATAAATTACAAAGAGCTTAATTACATCCCAGGATCAGAATATTTTGATTTGATTTATTATTGTCACATGTATTAACACACAGTGAAAAGTTTGTTTCTTGCGCGCTATACAGGCAAAGCATACCGTTCATAGAGAAGGAAAGGAGAGAGTGCAGAATGTAGGATGCAGAGAAAGATCAACTTAGTGCGAGGTAGGTCCATTCAAAAGTCCAACGACAGCAGCAGGGAAGAAGCTGCTCTTGAGTCAGTTGGTACGTGAACTCAGATTTTTGTATATTTTTTCGCAACGGAAGAAGGTAGAAGAGAGAATGTCCAGGGTGCATGGGATCCTTAATTATGCTGGCTTCTTTGCCAAGGCAGCGGGAAGTGTTACAGAGTCAATAGATGGGAGGCTGGTTTGAGTGATGGACTGGGCTTCACTTTACGAACTTTTGTAGTTTCTTACGGTCTTGGGCAGAGCAGGAGCCATACCAAGCTGTGATACAACCCAGAAAGAATACTTTTCATGGTGCATCTGCAAAAGTTGGTGAGAGTCGGAGCTGACATGCCAAATTTCCTTCATCTTCGGAGAAAGTAGAGGCGTTGGTGGGCTTTCTTAACTATAGTGTCAGCATGGGGGGACCAGGACAGGTTGTTGGCAGAAGCCAGAGGGTGGCTGTAGAGGGTTGTTTTTCAAACTGGAGGCCTGTGACCATCAGTGTGCCTCAGGGATCAGTGCTGGGTCCACTGTTATTTGTCATTTATATTAATGATTTGGATGAGAATATAGGAGGCATGGTTAGTAAGTTTGCAGATGACACTAAGATTGGTGGCATAGTGGACAGTGAAGAAAGTTATCTCCAATTGCAATGGGATCTTGATCAATTGGGCCAGTGGGCTGACGAATGACAGATGGAGTTTAATTTAGACAAATGCGAGGTGATGCATTTTGGTAGATTGAACCAGGGCAGGACTTACTCAGTTAATGGTAGGGTATTGGGGAGAGTTACAGAACAAAGAGATCTAGGGATACATGTACATAGCTCCTTGAAAGTGGAGTCACAGAGTGGTGAAGAAGGCATTCGGCATGCTTGGTTTCATCGGTCAGAACATTGAATACAGGAGTTGAAATGTCTTGTTGAAGTTGTACAAGACATTGGTAAGGCCACACTTGGAATACTGTGTGCAATTCTGGTCACCCTATTATAGAAATGATATTATTAAACTAGAAAGAGTGCAGAAAAGATTTACTAGGATGCTACCGGGACTTGATGGTTTGAGTTATAAGGAGAGGCTGGATAGACTGGGACTTTTTTCTCTGGAGCAGAGGAGGCTGAGGGGTGATCTTATAGAAGTCTATAAAATAATGAGGGGCACAGATCAGCTAGATAGTCAATATCTTTTCCCAAAGGTAGGGGAGTCCAAAACTCGAGGGCATTGGTTTAAGGTGAGAGGGGAGAGATATGAAAGTGTCCAGAGGGGCAATTCTTTCAAACAGAGGGTGATGAGTGTCTGGAACAAGCTGCCAGAGGTAGTAGTAGAGGCGGGTACAATTTTGTCTTTTAAAAAGCATTTAGATAGTTACATGGGTACGATGGGTATAGAGGGATCTGGGCCAAATGCGGGCAATTGGGATTAGCTTAGGGGTTTAAAAAAAGAAAGGGCGACATGGACAAGTTCGGCCAAAGGGCCTGTTTCCATGCTATAAACCTCTATGACTCTATGGTGATCTGGACACCTGAGAACTTGAAGCTTTCGACCATTTCTCCTTCGTCCCCATTGATGTAGACAGGGGCATGTTCTCCACTATGCTTCCTGAAGTTGCTGACAATCTCCTTCGTTTTGTTGACATTGAGGGAGAGATTATTGTTGCTGCACCAGTTCACCAGATTCTCTATCTCATTCCTGTACTCTGTATCGTCATTGTTTGAGATCCGACCCACTACGGTGGTGTCGTCAGCAAACTTGAAAATCGAGCTGGCGGGGAATTTGGCCGCACAGTCATAGGTGTGTAAGGAGTGTAGCAGGGGGCTGAGAACACAGCCTTGTGGGGCACCGGTGTTGAGGATGACCGTGGAGGAGGTGTTGTTGCCTATCCTTACTGATTGTGGTCTGCGAGTTAGGAACTTCAGGCTCCAGTCGCAGGCTCCAAGGCCCAGGCTACAGAGTTTGGAGATGAGTTTATAGGAATAATGATACTGAAGGCTGAGCTGTAGTCAATAAATAGGAGTCTGATGTAGGTCAAAGATAATGCTTATAAAATCCTGTCTGGACTCCCGTATTGATGAAAGCTCAGTTTTAACATTTCTATGTTTGTCGTAACAGTCTATGCCCAATTCCAGTCAGTTTCAATTCCAAAGACCTTACTTAAAATGGAAACTACAGCACCACTTGCTTGGTGGGAGAGTGGAACCACATTGCAACAAGGTAATGACTCGGATCCACCCTTCTTGTGTTGATTGACAAGAGCTGGTGTCATGTGAATGAGAGGAGCTAAGCTTACAGTAAAAATCAGTTTTAGTTTCTGCTTGACCCTGAAAGAAACAAGAAGTGTTTTTCTCCCCCTCTCTCTCTCCCTCTCTGGAGGCTGCTGTTTGAGTGTCATGAGATAGATGCCTCTCTACAGAAGTGTCCAAAGTCTCTACGGCTGCTAACAAGTAAAACATATAAACCTGTACTGTTTGCTAACTGGTTTTGAAGAGAAATTTAAAATTATAAGAGGAGTATTGCTTAAATTTGACCTAACAGAGATAGATTAGCAGCTAAGAGTTGTATCTTCTCATGTTTCAGTATTTCAGTTGGTAAAAGTTAAGCTAATTCAGTTTTATATTTAAATTATGTTAAAATAAAGGGTTTTTTTTGATAAAAGCTTCCTAGTGGTCATAGAATCACACCTGGAGTGAAACACCTCATGCTTATACTAATGCCAAAATCAAACATCGTTAGGGTCTAGTCTAACTTCATAATATATCTTGAGGGTTTTGAGGTCCCTCAGATTATAGCCAATGATTCAACCTCCATTGCTTTGCAGAATCTACCCTCTCAGATCCCATGAGGATCATATATGTCTCAATAAAGTCACCTCTCATTCTTCTGAACTCCACTGATCATAGGCCCAACCTGCTCAACATTTCCTCTTAAAGCAACCCCTCTATCCCAGGATTTGAAGTTGTAAACCTTCTCTGAACTGCTTCTAGTGCAAGAATCTTTCCTCCTTAAATAAGGAGACCAAAAGAGTACTCCTGATCCAGTTTCACTAATGCCCTAAGATAGCTGAAGAAGACATCCCTACTTTTGCACTTTATCCCCTTCAAAACACACATTTTATTTATTTTCTTAATTACTTACTGTATCTCTATGCTAACATTTTGTGTTTTATGTACAAGGACATCCTGTTCTCTATAAAATAACATCATGTAATCTCTTTCTGCATTTCAATAATATTTTGCCTTTCTATTGTTCCTATTAAAGTGTATACCCTCACATTTTCCCACATTAGACACTACCTGCCAAATTTTTACCCACTCACCTAACTTATTCATATCCTTCAGCACCCTCTTTGGGCCCGACTTTCACAGAGTCAGGCCAGCCCTGGAGACCTTTAAAATTAAAATAAGCAGGACCCTAATGCCCCCTTTTCTGAGATGCTCTATTTTTGCCATCAGGGAAAGTGGGCCTGAATCACATAGACAGGGAATACAAACGCAATGGGGCTGAGTTCCACAGACACTTTTTCACAATTTCAAGGGTCTTAATCCACAGTTTGGGAGTCACAAATTGAGTCGATGTAAATGCTCTTTAAGGACAGGTAAGCGTTGTTTAAATGCCATGATCTGAAGTTTTAAAAATCTCCAATCCTTTATAAACGCATAAAAACATCTGGCTGAGGTTGTTGGTGTTTGTATAAAAGCACTTAAGTTAAAGGAAACCCAAAAGGAGAGGGGGAAAACCTGGTGCTGGATTCCTTGTTAAAAAGAAGATTTGCTTTAAAGGATAGTTGGGAAACCTGGAGTAGATTCTTAATGAAAACAGCTGATGGAAAGCATTATTTAAAAGAAGATTTTAAAGTGTGACTCTTTGAGAGTGGAATTTGGAAACATGTGACAAATATCTGGGGGATTGTAAGAAGAAATCCACAGAAGATCAGTTGAGTGGCATGAGCCATTTGGTTTCAGAGTGGGGTTCTATCTTTGAAAACTGTCTCCCCCGCCCCTACCTCCGTCCCAGAGCAAAATGACGAATTGCAAAAAGTAGATCCGTTTTCTCAGATGGCTGGTGAAATATGGGATCGTACCATAGAATTGTATCAGGCAAAATGGTCCTGTTACTTGCCTGGTTAATAAACTAGCAGATGTGAATTCCAATCTCAAAGTGGCAGCTGTGGAATTTAGATCCAGTTAATTAAATAAATCTGGACTAAAATGCGATCATCAGTAATGGTGATCATCAAATGACTGGCTTGTTGTAAAATTCCATTTGGACGTCCTTTAAGGAAGGAAAAATTGCAATGCTAACCATGTCTTGTCTACAAGTAACTGCAGTCCCACAGTAATCTGGTTGACTCTTAACTGTTCTCTGAAAGTACCCAGCAAACTACTCAAATGTATCAAAATGCACCACGCAAGTGCAAGTTGACACCAGTTTCGTGAGATAACAGGGCATCTTGGATCTTGGTGAACATTGCATGATGTCTATCTCCTTGAACAAGTCAAGGCTTGGGAAGGAAATGGATGGTTGTGGGAGGAGGGTGGGTGAAAGGGAATGACTATTTGAATCAAATCAGGTGCAGAAAGAGAAAATAAAGAGGAAAATAATGAATACAAGAGATAGATATAAACAGGAAGCAAAGTCAGAAAGATCTTGACATTTGTATGGCTTCAAGAATGCAAGTTAAACTAGATGTGCTCATTGACCTTAAATTTATTTAGGTTTAATCTGAAGCTGAGATTGAATTTATTTTTAATATGCTTTTTGAGTCAGCATTTTTAAGACATGGTCTTTTTTTTATCCAGTTTAATGGAAGTAGACAGAATTTTAATGTTGAAGCCAGAGTCAGGGACATACATTTATCGACAACAAGGAGAAAAGTCCCATATTTAATCCTCTATCTGCTG
Organism: Mustelus asterias; assembly: GCF_964213995.1. Lineage (NCBI taxonomy): Eukaryota > Metazoa > Chordata > Chondrichthyes > Carcharhiniformes > Triakidae > Mustelus > Mustelus asterias. Next base: position 137,129,489 of record NC_135804.1, read on the forward strand.
AGGAAACAGGAGAAGTTCAGCATCTTACCTCAGCTACCTGATTTAGTGAGGAGAAATATTCCAATATTGATCTCTAGCCAGTAATTCTCAATGAAAAGGCATATGTGTGACAACAGGAAGTTGCTGGCATAGTGATACCACTACCACTTGGGGCAGCACGGTGGCACAGTGGTTAGCATTGCTGCCTCACAGCGCCAGGGACCCGGGTTCAATTCTGGCCTCAGGTGACTGTCTGTGTGGAGTTTGTATATTCTCCCTGTGTCTGCGTGGGGTTTCCTCCGGGTGCTCAGTCCAAAGATGCGCAGATTAGGTTGATTGGCCATGCTAAATTGACCCTAATATCAGGGGGATTAGTAGGGTGAATATGTGGGGTTACGGGAATAGGGCCTGGGTCGGTGCAGCCTCGATGGGCCAAATGGCCTCCTTCTGCATTGTAGGAATTCTATGATTCTATGATATTGTCACTGGACTAGTAATCGAGAGACCCAGGATAATGCTCTGCAGATCCAGGTTCCAATCCCACCACAGCAGGTGGTGAAATTTGAATGCAATAAAAATCTGGAATTAAAAGTCTAATGATGATCATGAAACCATTGTCGTAAAAACCCATCTGGTTCATTACCGTCCTTTAGGAAAGGAAATCTGTCGCCCTTACCTGGTCTGGGCTAATGTGACTCCAGATCAACAGCAATGTGGTTGACTCTTAAATAGCCTTGCAAGCCATTCAGTTCAAGGGTAATTAGGGATGGGCAATTGTCCAGTCATCGATGCTCACACCCCCTGAATGAATAAAAGGAACAGCTGATAGTAGGTTCACACTTGGTTATAAAGTCCAGCTATCAAGGTTCCCACAAGATAGCAAAAAAATGACCACTCCATGAGCTAACACTTTGGGAGAAGAGAAGGGGGAAAGAAAGAAATTCTTCTGAAGGAAGATTGATTTTAAACACGCTGGTCAGAATTCTCCGGATCGTACACCCCGCTACCCCTGCCAGTGAGAATAGAGAAATTGGCACTCAGCCAAATTTCCACTCACTGCAGCGGGAACGGAGAATCCCAACCACGGACAAGGTCAGAGAATTCCGGCCACTGTTGTGATGTCATCAACCATTCTGGAAATTTTAACTTGAAATACTCACAGAATCATAGATTCTCTCGACCGTCCTTCTGAACAATGGTGGAGCAAAAACAAAGAACAATTCTCCCTCTGTACTGGCATTAGAAAAAATGAAAGCAAGCTCTAATTTTAACACTATGACTTTATCCATTGTTCCTTAGAGTCCAAATGTTAATACCTTTATTAAATTCTGGCCTTTTGAAATTCCTTCCCAGTGGTCAATAATTTAGCCTGCATTTTCTTTCTACATGTTTTATCAGCCCTACTTAATAGACACTCTTAAACCAGCAAATCACTGATTAACAAGTGATCGATCTCATTGTTATTAATGAGACTCTTAATGTGCAAAATGGCGGTGATTTCACCTGTATAAGTGACTGCACACCAAAACAATCCTTGTGTCGTTTCAGGGAATTTGAGACATTTGAAAAATATAGGAAGCTGTTACACAGTTATCACCTTCTGTATTCTGTACAGTACTATCGTGAGCCAATGCTGAACATTAGCTGAGAGGTGACACCTTTCCTTCCATGTCACAGTCATCAGAAGGGTTTGACCATATGGATCAGGGTTCAGGCTCTCCCCCTCACACACAACTCCAATTTCACCTTATTTGCAAAAGTGTCGCAGTTCCGTGAGAGATGCTCTTTCCACTTGGCCTGAGTGTCTCAGCAATAAAGCATGTGTGGCCTTCATATAAAAAAAGCATAAATTTTGATGACACTTGGAATCGCAGTCGTCATGAATAATGTCTGGCAGAGCCACTTTTTCTTTATGGATGGGATCATTATATCGTGGCCTCATAAACAAATGAATAAAGACTTACCAGAACAATTTATCACACAGACAGTCCTGATTCCACTCTCCGTGGAAGGAAAAAAAAATGTTCCAAAGTGTGGGCACTTGTAGGATGATGTTCCGATGCTTTAGGGTGGAGTTGCAATTCAAGCAGTTTCTATCAGGGCAGATTATTCTGTTCTTCTTCTAGGGGAGGCAATGGCCTAATGATATTATTGTGAAACTATTAATCCAGAAACCCAGCTAATCTTCTGGGGACCCGGGTTCGAATCCCACCACGGGAGATGGTGGAATTTGAATTCAATCAAAAATATCTGAAAGTAAGAATCTACTGATGACCATGAAACCACTGCCAATTGTCGGAAAAACCCATCTGGTTCACTCATGTCCCTTAGGGAAGGAAATCTGCCATGCTTACTTGGTCTGGCCCACATGTGACTCCAGAGTCACAGCAATGTGGTTGATTCTCAGCTGCCCTCTGAACAAGGGCAACTTCGGATGGGCAATAAATGCTGGCCAGCCAGCAACCCCCAAGCTCAATGGGTGAATAAATTTTGAAGGGTGGATTATATCAATTTACTGAAGTCATGTGAAGATTGTATATGATGAAGCAATATGCTCCCATTGTATGAGATAACTTTTTATCCACTTGTTAAGTAGTTTGGACAAGCACTTTGATGTGGTAACTATCTCAATAATGGTTCAATGTTGTTTGACATTAAGAAAGATTCAGATGAAAGGATAGAGTTTCAGATGATCAAATCAGAGCTTTTGTTCATTTGTTTCTTCCATGTCTCTAACCTTAAATATCAAATTAATTTCCTGGTGGCGCAGGTATGCAAAGCAGCTCATAAATACTAACCTTATCTTAAATGGTTATTACAGTAGGTCACGGATATTATTACCAGCTTATGAATATTATTACCAGTTCATAGATATTATTACCTGATTATGGGTGTTATTACAAGGTTTACAAACTGACAGCACACTTAAGTACCGTCCTGACATAATGATTAAATGTCAGAATAGTGACCTTTACATTCTCTGACGGAATGACTGTGTACTCCATTAAGATGTCATGCATGGTTTGCAACAATCTGAGTGGGCAACAGCTGCAGGGAGAGAGGCTTCTGGCCTGCAGTGTGTCCACTGCCACTCAGTACTTTGGCGAGGAAGCCAGTCTCACAACACATCCCTCTTGGAGAGCCCCTCTTGTGAGGGAGCGCACTACAAAGGTCCATAATGAGTAAACCTGATACACAGCTTTGGACAAGGCAGCTAGGGCAGCATGGTAGCACAGTGGTTAGTACCGCTGCCTCACAGCGCCTCATAGTGCCAGGGACCCAGGTTCGGTTCCCGGCGGAATCTCCCTACACTGAGGGAGAATTTAGCACGGCCAATCAACCTAACCAGGACATCTTTCAGACTATGGGAGGAAACCGGGGCACCTGGAGGAAACCCATGCAGGCATGGGGAGAATGTGCAGACTCTGCACAGACAGTGATCCAAGCCGGGAATCGAACCTGGATCCTTGGCGTTGTGAGGCAGCAGTGCTAACCACTGTGTCACCGTGCCGCCCCATTAGGTGCATTGGCCAATGATAAATTCTCCCTCAGTGTACCTGAACAGGCGCCCGAGTGTGGCAACTGGGGGATTTTCACAGTAACTTCATTGCAGTGTGAATGTAAGCCTACTTGTGACACTAATAAATAAACTTTAAACTAAAACATGCCCATCAACTTGAACAAACCCATCCATTAATGCTGTGGACGACTATCTATCAGATAACTGATGAGGAAATTCAGAGACTTGAAACCAATGTTGCTAAAATTCATGACCTGTAGGCTCAATGCAAGGACAAGCGTTCAAATGTTCAGAGTTTAGTGCGGACCATGAATTAAGCAACAGCTATGATATGATATAGAAATAAAAACAAAAATGCTAGAAATACTCAGCAGGTCAGGCAGCATGTGTGGAGAGTGTTTTATTGTGAGTTCTTTAGACATCCCAGTAATGAGAGATCTTGAGACTTTTATGTTTAACCATGAACCATTTATTGTTAATTTTTAGCCATGAACAGATCACAAGTAGTGCTTCTGTCATGCTTAGAGCTGCTTCTCCAAGCTGGCTGGTTTGCAGAGTGCTCCCTCTGAGTCCATTGCCATGTGAATCTGGACATCACACCATGAGCGGTGCTATTCTCCAATGCCATGTTAACCCTTGCTCTGTCGAGCACCTTTACATTATAATGGTACATTGCAACAGAGTTAAAATTTCAGGTTGAGATAACCTTTCATCGGAACTCAAGCAATAGCTATGATAGCTCCGCACCCCAACTCAATGGTGTTCCTCACTGTGCCACTCAGTGTGTATATTATGCCTGATGCCTAACCAGGAACTGTTCTCCTTTGAGGCAAGAGACAAGTTGGGATTTCTTTCTGGTCAAATTCACTCTGTGACGCCAGCAGGATGCTCCGGTACTGCCAGCAGTACTCCTCCCCACACCCCCCCACGTCGCTAATGGGAATTCCCATTGACAGCGGGGGGACCAGAGAATCCCGTGCTAGCAAACAACGTGCCACCTCCTGCCGGTGGGAAATACGCAGTTCGGAGGCCGGAGAATGTTGCCTGCCATGTCTGTTTGTGGAAGATTGCAATTCCTGGGTTCTTGGTGAAACTGCAGACGTGTGAACTTCTCAGTAGCTTGACTTGACTGCAAAACATGGTGGTAGATTTTTGAGTGTATCCATTTTATGGTTGACCAAATTATTGGGTTTAAAGTCAGCAGAAAATCCCAAATCCTGAACTGGTCTGATGTCACGTACCAAGAACAGCTTCTTCCCTGCTGCTGTCAGACTTTTGAATGGACTTACCTCGCATTAAGTTGATCTTTCTCTGCACCCTAGCTATGACTGTAACACTACATTCTGCACTCTCTCCTTTCCTTCTCTATGAATGGTATGCTTTGTCTGTATAGCGCGCAAGAAACAATACTTTTCACTGTATACTAATACATGTGACAATAATAAATCAAATCAATCAAAAACTGAGACACGGTGGTAATTGGGTACCTACACCAGAGGGATGGCAGTAATTCAAGAAGGCAGCTCAACATGGTGGCACAGTGCTTCATACTGCTGCCTCATAGTGCCAGAGACCCGGGTTCGATTCCAGCCTCATGGGTTTCCTCCGGTTTCCTCCCACAGTCAAAAGGTGTGCAGATTAAGTTGATTGACCATGGTAAATTGTGCCTTGATGTCCCAAGGTGTGTAGGTTAGGGGAATTAGTGGACTAAATACATGGAGTTGCAGGGATAAGACAGGGGGTGGACCTGGAGTAAGATACTCTGACGGCTAGTCAGTGCAGACTCGATGGGCCGAATGGCCTCCTTCGGGACTGTAGGGACTCTTTGATTCTATTCCAGTGCTTCACAGAATGTTAAATCCCAGGAATGTGAATGGTTTCAATTTCAATTATAACTTGGGTGTCATGACCACGAAACCAGGTAAGTCGGATATAGTTCTTAACTGATGTTGTATTATGGAATGGAAAGCACACACTGGCCACAGAATCAGGCAGCAAATTATAGCTAGTATTTAACACACCTATAGATATGCAGACAGTATAGTACACATTACCCTCGGCTTAGCAGTTGTAACTTGGTGATAGAAAACATTCAACACTAATTGCTCTGTTTATCTCATAAGGTCCATGTTATGAATGTGTTTTATTGATTATAACGTGGCAGCTTGAATTCCCAAGAGAGCACAATCATTTCATGGTCACATTGACTGCATTCATCAACCTGTACACCTTCCGGTAGAACTAGAAAATACTGGGCCTCCACCACACAGTGAGAAAGGAAAGCTTAATCATCATCATTAGCTATTAGAATCTAACGGCTTCTAATTGCAACCAGCTTTTTAATTCCTTTTGGTAAATTGAAGCTCCCTGAAGTTTCGAGAACCAAACCAAATGCAGGGAGGAGCAGCAATTTAGTCAGTCAAAAGTGTTCTCCTGGTGTGCTTTGATGTTGCTTTCACAGTAGGGGGAGGATATTTACCAGTAAATTCAATTGACACACGGAAGGGGTTAAGGGGAAGTCAGGTTGGTAAAGAAATGTTCTGCATGATCCTCTTCAAACAGAAAAATTAAGATCATGAGAGTCAGATGGAAGTTTGTTTGCATCCAACTTGCTGCGTTATTGGAAGTCAACTGAGAAACCAAACTGTCCACCTGATTCAGGTGGGTGTTATCTTGAAGAAGTGCTGGGACTTCCTGTGCTGGCCAACATTCCTCCCTCAGATCAGCAGACTAGTCCCTCTGGTGCCTGATTTTGTGACCAGTGTATACCTCCCATTTCATAACACAGCATCAGTTCAGAACTATATCCTACTTATTTGGTTCCATGGCCACGACAAATTATAATTGAGATTTAATCTATTCCAATCCCTATGATTAAATTTTCTTTTAAAGTTTATTTATTAGTCACAAGTAAGGCTTACATTAACACTGCAATGAAGTTATTGTGAAATTCCCCTAGTCGCCAAAATCCGGTGCCTGTTCAGGTCAATGCACCTGACCAGCACGTCTTTCAGAATGTGGGAGGAAACCGGAGCACCCGGAAGAAACCCACGCAGACACGGGGAGAACGTGCAAACTCCACACAGACAGTGACCTAAGCCGGGAATTGAAACCGGGTCCCTGGCGCTGTGATGCAGCAGTGCTAGGTGCTGTGAGGCAGCAGTGCTAAACACTGTGCCACCATTCTGTGAAGCACTGGGATAGAATCATAGAATCCCAACAGAGCAAAGGAGGCCGTCAGTGCAGAATTCTGGCCGTCATTTCAGAGTGATTTTGACCACAAAGAAATCCCACCTTGCCTCTTGCCACAAAGGAGAACAGTCTCTGGTTAGGCATCAGGCATGAACTACACACCGAGTGACACAGTGAGGAACACCACTGATAGTGGAGCTATCATGGCTATTGCTTGAGTTCTGATGAAAGGTTGTCTCGACTTGAAACTGTGGGGGCGATTTTACGGGCGCGACGCAGTGGTAAAGTCAGGCATAAAGCACTTAGCACGATAGGTGCCAGTTTTCACGATTGATGCCATTTTACAAGCACCAGATTTCCGGCACAGTCAACTTCTCGCCGGAAATGGGCGAGAGGCAGTTTAATGTGTGTAAATTTATTTAAATATTGTTTAACATCTGCTTAGCGAGCCCAGTGCTCAATCATCCAGGTCTGCTCCACCCCCCCCTTTATGGCCTCACCAGGCAAGGTTCTCGCCGACGAGGAATAGACATTCTCCCCATCAACGGGGAGCAGGTGACTTGGTCTCGTCGGTGGAACCAGAGGCCGTTGAGACCCCTGGGGAGGCCGAGAGCCAGGGAGGCATGCCCCTTGGGCAATGCCAGACTGGCAGTGCCACCCTAGCACCTGGGCAATGCCCACAAGGCACCTTGGCAATGCCCACTGGGCATTGGAGGGCCCATTGCCACTCTGGAGGGATCGGTCGGGGGGAGGGAAGGGAGGGGCCCGCTGCCACTCTGCAGCGATCGGTGGGGCGAGGGCAGCAGGTCCGCAATCTATGGGAGAGGGTGTTGGGTCCGTGATCAGTGGGGGGAAGGCGGTGAGTCCGCAATCAGTGGGAGAGGGTGGCGAGTCCGCAATTAGTGGGGTCCACGATCAGCCTGGGGAGTGGGGTGGGTTGGCGAGGGCTGTATCTCGGGCCATGTCCCCCTGCAATTACAGGGGCCTGACAGCTCTCTCTTTTCTGTCCCCTGCTACTGCTAATGTGCAAGTGCAGCATTAGAGGACTGCGCATGTGCACTATCTCCCTCTGCAGGGTTTCGGGCACATTAAGCCCCACCCACAGGCTTCTGCAGCGAGCAACAGACTTGCTCAAAATGGGGGGACTGAAAACATGCACAAAAGACAGATCTGAAACTCACATTTAGATTAAAAAATGGTGAAAACGCCCCCTTTATCTCTTGTTTCTCTCTGTTGTGATATTATCATAATGTAAATGTCCTCAGCAGAGCAAGGGTTAACGTGGGACCGGAACATAGCATTACCCATGGTATGATGTACAGATTCACATGGTAATGACTTTGAGGGAACAATGTGCAAACCAGCCTGCATGAGAAGCAGCTCTATGCATGATGGAAGCACTATCTATGATGTGTTCATCACTAAAAATTTACAATAAATGGTTCGAGATGGCTACAGCAATCACGTACATGTCAAAATAATTTACAGTCGGAGAAACGCTTTGAGACCTTTCTTAGAGATGGAATAAGACGCTCAATGAATACAAGTTTTTTTTTCCCCTGCCATAAAAGCATCTGCTTGAGAGGGTTTGTTGACTGATTCACAGAATTATTTTATCTCCATGAGATTAAGAAAAAATTAACTTTGACCTTTTACCATCCAAAAAATGTTCCACTTGTTTTGATAACCTTAATGTGAGGAACCAATAATATCATAGAACATAGAACAGTACAGCACAGTACAGGCCCTTCGGCCCTTGATGTTGTGCCGAGCTTTGTCCGAAACCAAGATCAAGCTATCCCACTCCCTATCATCCTGGTGTGCTCCATGTGCCTATCCAATAACCGCCTGAAAGTTCCTAAAGTGTCCGACTCCACTATCACAGCAGGCAGTCCATTCCACACCCCAGCCACTCTCTGAGTAAAGAACCTACCCCGGACATCCCTCCGATATCTCCCACCATGAACCTTTTAGTTATGCCCCCTCGTAACAGCTACATCCACCCGAGGAAATAGTCTCCGAACGTCCACTCTATCTATCCACCTCATCATCTTATAAACCTCTATTAAGTCGCCTCTCAACCTCCTCCGCTCTAAAGAGTAAAGCCCTAGCTCCCTCAAAAGGAATATATCAGAAAGGAATATTGTTCTTCCCTTATGATGTTCACATTAAAAAAACTGGAGAAGAACCACATGATTGTGTAGTGGAATGGAAGTTCCTAAAGACTATCCAGACATTTAAAGATCTTTTGAAATGTGGGCCTTTTCGTAAAGTGGAGAATGGTGACAGCTAGCTGCCAAAAAAGGCAATGTGAGAGTGACTGGATATTTTTTTTAATTATCGAAAACACTGGAAATACTCAGCAGTTAATGGCAACATCTGTGAGGAGAGGAGCAGAATTAACATTACAGTTCTGTGACCTCCCACCAGAACTCAGGCTTGAACTGTTCCAGCTGTTGACCCTTCCTGCATGTTGTTGCTCAGGACACAAGAAGCTTCCTGGAGTTCCCACATTGAACAGGATGCAATCACCACATGTCCGAGATATCTTCCCATGCCTCTATTTATTAACTGACTTCATCGAAATGAACTTAAGACTTAAATCAATAAATATTCACACGCTACTAACTAATCTGTCGCTTCCCCTGAGGTGAGGGACTTAACTTTTGTGGGGCAGCAGGGTGGCACAGTGGTTAGCACTCTTACCTTGCAGTGCTAGGGACCCAGGTTCGATTCCCGGCTTGGGCCACTGTCTGTGCGGAGTCTGCATGTTCTCCCCGTGTCTGCGTGGGTTTCCTCTGGAGTGTGGCGATGAGGGCATTTTCACAGTAACTTCACTGCAACATAAAAGCAAATTACTGCTGATGCTGGAATCAGAAACAAAAACAGGAAATACTGGAAAATCTCAGCAGGTCTGACAGCATCTGTGGGGAGAGAATAGAGCCAACGTTTCGAGTCTAGAGGACCCTTCATCAGAGGGTGAAGGGAATCAGCAGGGATTTAAACTGTGAGGTGGTTGCAGGGGGAGGGGGTGGAATGGGACAAAGGGAATGTAAGCTTCATTGCAATGTTAATGTAAGCCTACTTGTGACACTAATAAGTAAAAAATTAATTATATGGGCAGGATTCTACGGCCTCACTCATCCCAAAATCCTGCCCGAGGTCAACGGACCTTTCCATGGTCCACACACACACCCACCACCACCCCCCCCCCCCCCCCCCCCGCCTCCCCACCCCACCACTCACTCCGATTCCTGTGGTGGGCGGGGCAAGATTCCGGCCTACATGTCTCAGATTTAACTTTTCTGAAAAATTCAGAATCCCTTATTGTCATTACCACTTGCCATTTGATTTTGGTTTCATCTCCTAGCTCTGATTAATTAATTGAACACTGATTTTAATTATTTTAAAATATTTCTTTGTCACAATTAAAGCCTCTTTCCGAAAGAAGCCTGCTACATTTAAAGGGAAGCAAACACAGACTGCATCTGGCAGTGTTGAGCATGGCAGGTTGTCCCTGATTTTTAAAAATTCATTTGTGGGACATGGGCATCACTAATTGGCCAGCATTTATTGTCCGTCCCTAGTTGCCCAGTGGCAACTGAGAGTCAACCACATTGCCATGGCTCTGGAGTCACATGTAGGCCAGACCAGGTAAGGACAGCAGATTTCCTTCCCTGAAGGACATCAGTGAGCCAGATGGGTTTTTCCGACAATTGACAAAGGTTTCATGGTCATCAGTACATTCTTACTTCCAGATATTTTTCCTTAATGAATTCAAATTCCACCATCTGCCATGGCAGGATTCGAACCCGGGTCCTCAGAACATTAGCTGAGTTTATGGATTAATATACTGGCGATAATACCACTAGTCCATCGCCTCTCCCATTCCCCAGGACTAACATTTCTTCATAACACACACACACAAAAATTAACAAGAAAAAAGCCAAGCTGAATAAGACACAAAACCATTCAATAAACAGAGCTGTGAAAACAGTTGAGAATTAATTGACTGTAGGAAGTTGACTGCAGTAATGTCATATTAACTGGATGAAGCATCAATCCCAGTAACAAAAGGATAGAAAAGTATTGAAGCCGTTTACTTGGAAACTAAATGGTGACATTGTGATTTTTACGCAACAATTAAAAGATGTGCACATTGCAGTTAGTTGGCTGTCATCTTTCTACTTAGGCAGTCCTTTCTGAAGTATTCTCAAGTGGTTCAGCTGTAACAGATTTGTTCTTGAGCTGCTGATTTACATCAATGGTTTGTATTTACATACATTCCTTGTTGCAGTGAATACAAAGGCTGGGCAGCTTTGGATGTATAGAGGGAAATCGTGAGGCAGGAAGGCTGATAGAGTTTGAGAGATTCATATGCTGAAGGAAGTGTGGGATCCTTGGGAGAGTTGGAAGACTAGACAGTGTAGACTGACACTGAGGGCAAGAGGAGGATGCAGGGCAAGAGAGGAGTTATGGCATTGATTTATAACTGAATCAAGGGCGGCACGGTTGCACAGTGGTTAGCACAGCTGCCTCGCAGCACCTGAGCAGGCACACAGAGCCTCAGCTTAACAACTCATGGCATGGTGGCACAGCAGTTAGTACTGCTGCCTCGCAGCAGGGACCTGGGTTCAATTCCAGCCTCGGGTAACTGTGTGTGTGGAGTTTGTACTTTCTCCCTGTACCTGTGTGGGTTCCCTCCGGGTGCTCCGGTTTCCTCCCAGAGTCCAAAGATGTGCGGGTTAGATTGATTGGCCATGCTAAATTGCACCTTAGTGTCAGGGGGATTAGTAGGGTAAATACATGGAGTTAAGGGGATAGGGCATGGGTGGGATTGTTGTTGGTGGAGGCTTGATGAGCTCAATGGCCTCCTTCTGCACTGTTGGGATTCTATGATTCCATTGGGAAGATGATGGTTGAGTGGTATTATCACTGGACTATTAATCCAGAAATTCAGATAATGTTCTGGGGACCTGGGTTCAAATTCACCACGGCAGATGGTGGAATTTGAATTCAATAAAAAATATCTGGAATTAAGAATCTACTGATGACCATGAAACCATTGTCAATTATGAGTATTTCCAGCATTTTACAACTCAAAACAACCCTTCCATTTAGGCCTACAAAATGTAAATCAAAATAATAGCAAATAGGAATCCCCACAGTGCACAAGGAGACCATTTGGCCCATTGAGTCTGCACCAACTCCCCAACACAGCATCTTGCCCAGGCCCTACTCCCATCACCCCGATGGACTATCTGGTTCACTAATGTCCTTTGGGGAAGGAAATCTTCCGTCCTTACCTGATCTTGCCTATATGTGACTCCAGAGCCACAGCAATGTAGTTGACTCTCCATTGCCCTCCAAAGGCAATTAGGGGTGGGCAATAAATGCTGGCCAGCCAGTGGTGACCATGTCCCATGTGTTGCATCAACGGGAGATGCTGCCATTGTGGTTTGGTTCCAATGGTTTAGTTGCTGCTTTTTATGCAGAATGTACATTTGCAAGATCATTGTGCAATAAAATAAAGATGAAAACATTAAATTGAGTATGATATGTAAAAACAAACCTGCTGCTTGTCATGAATAAATTCCTCTCCGGCTTTCAATGTTAGAAACCTTACACAAAACAGGCACAATGCCCATTGGACTTTTTCATAATAGGGTTTTAAAAAGTAACCATAAATTACATTAAAGGCCACACTGCAATTTGTGCATCAATTCTCTTGTACACTTGGAAGAAATAACCGTCAAATTTGTTTACAATGTGTCATTGGCTGTGGCATGTTATCTGGCGGGCTTCTCATGAAGTGTTCATTAATCCTTGGCAGTCCGACTTCTGTGGTTTATGTGCACTGTTTCTGTTTATTGAAAAGGTCACAAGCGCTTAAATTGTGTTTAATAATCTTTTGTAAATTGAGGATCCTGCAAAGGGTGACATAACTCCATTGAAGTTTCAACAGAGGATTATGCGTTGTCATGGTAGACTTTTCACTTAGTTATGTAATATTCAGGTTATGCTGTCATGTTTTCACACTTATGCGATCTACCTTGCGCTGAATTAAGTTAAACTGATTGATAAAGGCATCATGGGGCAGAGCGTCAAACTGTGGCACCTGCGTCATATGCAGCCTCTTAGCTCCTGGCAGGCCTGCAGTGATTTCTGCTGGTGTTCCTGTGGGGGGGGGGGGCGCGGTGGCATGGTGGTTAGCACAGCTGCCTCACAGTGCCAGGGACCCGGGTTCAATCCTGGCCTTGGGTGACTGTGTGGAATTTGCATGTTCTCCCCGTGTCTGCGTGGGTTTCCTCCGGGTGCTCCGGTTTCCTTCCACAGTCCAAAGCTGTGCAGGTTCGGTTGATTGGCCATGCTAAATTGCCCCTTAGAATCCCAAGATGTGTAGGCTAGGGGAATTATTGGGGTAAAAATATGTGGGGCGATGGGAATAGGGCCTGGGCAAGATGCTGTGTTGGGGAGTTGATGCAGACTCGATGGGCCAAATGGTCTCCTTGTGCACTGTGGGGATTCTTATTTGCTATTATTTGGATTTACATTTGTAGGTCTGAATGGAAGAGTTGTTTTGAGTAGTAAAATGCTGGAAATACTCAGCAGTTCAAGCAGCATCTGTGGAGAGAGAAAAACAGAGTTCTTCAGGTCGATGACCTTTCGTCAGATTTTTTTTCTCATTTTCTGTATTTACAACATTCTCTGTTTCCATTTCAGATTTCCAGCTTCCACAGTATTTTGCTCTTGCACTTGTCTCATTGATGGACAAACCCTGAAGTGCACATACCTATGCGCAAATAGAATGCTGGTGTGTTGGGGAGACTGCATTGTTTGAAAAAACAAATCCTGTCGGTGCCCCATTTCTCTGGTTCTCCCCATCTTCCCAGGCTCATGTCCCCTCCTTGACAGCATACGGTTGGAAACCCTTCATTGAAGGCTGCCATCTGACATAAGTACATTGGAGATAAGAGTAGGAGTAGACCCTTTGAGCCTCCAATAACGTCATAGAACAAAGAACAAAGAAAATTACAGCACAGGAACAGGCCCTTTGGCCCTCCAAGCCTGCGCCGACCATGCTGCCTGACTTAACTAAAACCCCCTACCCTTCCGGGAACCATATCCCTCTATTCCCATCCTATTCATGTATTTGTCAAGACGCCCCTTAAAAGTCACTACCGAATCCGCTTCCACTACCTCCCCCGGCAACGAGTTCCAGGCGCCCACTACTCTCTGTATAAAACATCTGCCTCGTACATCTCCTTTAAACCTTGCCCCTCGCACCTTAAACCTGTGTCCCCTAGTAATTGACTCTTCCACCCTGAGAAAAAGCTTCTGACTATCCATTCTGTCCATGCCTCTCATAATCTTGTAGACTTCTATCAGGTCGCCCCTCAACCTCCGTCGTTCCAGTGAGAACAAACCAAGTTTCTCCAACCTGTCCTCATAGCTAATGCCCTCCATACGAGGCAAGATCCTAGTAAATCTTTTCTGTACCCTCGACAAAGCCTCCACATCCTTCTGGTAGTGTGGTGACCAGAATTGAACACTATATTCCAAGTGTGGCCTAACTAAGGTTCTATAAAGCTGCAATATGACTTGCCAATTTTTAAACTCAATGCCCCGGCCGATGAAGGCAAGCATGCCGTATGCCTTCTTGACTACCTCTCCACCTGCATTGCCACTTTCAGTGACCTGTGTACCTGTACACCCAGATCCCTTTGCCTATCTCTTAAGGGTTCTGCCATTTACTGTTTAAATGGTTGATCTTCCACATCAAGTGCACTTTCCTGAGCTTCTTTGCATTCTTTCAAGGGATACGGACATTGATGGCAAGGACAGTAGTCATTCCCCATCCCCAATTGCTGTTGATCTGAGTGGTTTCAAAGGGCGCTTAAGAATCAACCACTTTACTGCGGGCCAGAGTCTCATGTAGGCCAGACCAGGTAAGGATGGCAGATTTCCTTCCCTAAAGGGCTTCAGTGAACCTTCTGGGTTTTACAAAAGTCGATGTAATTTTATGAAAGTTTCACCATTACCAGATTGTTATTAATTAAATTTAAATTCCACCAGCTGCCATGGTGGGATTTGAATCCATGTCCCCAGAGTATTATGATGTGGAGACCTGGTGTTGTTAAAACTCTTACCCAGAGTATTAGGTAGGGCCTCTGGGTTACTAGCCCAGTGATGTTGCCACTATGCCACCATCTCCCAAAAAGTTCAACAATCTATCAATCTCTGTCTTGACCTTACTTGGGGGCAGCACAGTAGCACAGTGGTTAGCACTGCTGCTCCACAGCGCCAGGGACCCGGATTTGATTCCCGGCTTGGGTCACTGTCTGTGTGGAGTTTGCACGTTCTTCCTGTGTCTTCGTGGGTTTCCTCCGGGTGCTCCAATTTCCTCCCACAGTCTGAAAGACGTGCTGGTTAGGTACATTGACCCGAACAGGCGCTGTAGTGTGGAGACTAGGGGAATTTCACAGTAACTTCATTGCAGTGTTAATGTAAACCTTACTTGTGACTAATAAATAAACTTCACTTTACTTTTCAATGACAGAGCATTCACAGTTGTTTGATTGAGAGAATTCCAAAGATATGCAATGATTTCAGTGAAGAAAATTATTTTCATATCTCACTCGTAAATGACTGACCTCCTTATCCTGAGACTATGATCCATATTTTGAGATTCAACAACCAGGGGAAACAGCCTCTAAGCATCTGACAGCTCTGGAATACCCATGGCTCGAGTTGAAGAGGGACAGAGAGAGAGCTATGATGAGAATACCACTCTATACCTCTATCAATGTTCAGTTTATTTCTTCATAAAGGCACACGGTTGCAAGATTTCCACACGGTCAGCCTCTCGATGTAATTATAGAGTCATAGGGCTGGACTTTCCAGCCACGCTCCCCCAAAAACTGGAAAATCCCGCCTGAGGCCAATCGACATTTGCATGGTCCGTCCCCCGTCCGCTACAATTCTCATGGCGGTCGGGACAAGAAAATTCCCCCCATAAAGTCATAAGGATATACTGCACGGAAACAGGCCCTTCAGCCCAACTCATCCATGCCGACTAGATTTCCTAAACTGAACTAGTCTAAATTTGCCTGTGTTTGGCCCACATCCCTCTCAACCTTTCCCATCCATGTAGCTGTCCAAATGTCCTCTACCGCCTCTTCTGGCAGCTCATTCCACATATGATGTGGAGATGCCGGCTTTGGACTGGGGTGGGCACAGTAAGAAGTCTCACAACACCAGGTTAAAGTCCAACAGGTTTATTTGGTAGCACGAGCTTTCGGAGCACTGCTCCTTCATCAGGTGAGTGGAGGATTTGGTTCACAAACAGGGCATATACAAAAGACAGGGCACAGACAAAAACTCAATTACAAGATAATGCTTGGAATGCGAGTCTTAACAGGTAATCAAGTCTTTACAGTGCAGACAATGTGAGTGGAGAGAGGGTTAAGCACAGGCTAAAGAGGTGTGAATTGTCTCCAGCCAGGACAGTTAGTGAGATTTTGCAAGCCCAGCCAAGTTGTGGGGGTTATAGATATTGTGACATGAACCCAAGATCCCGGTTGAGGCCGTCCTCATGTGTGCGGAACTTGGCTATCAGTTTCTGCTCGGTGATTCTGCAGTATCATGTGTCCTGAAGGCCGCCTTGGAGAATGCTTACCCAAAGGTCGGAGGCTGAATGCCCTTGACTGCTGAAATATTCCCCAACAGGAAGGGAACACTCCCTTCACAGGAAAATCTTGTTTTACACCACTAAAGCAACTATTACAGTAGCTTTACAACAAATGTTTTCCATGTCAGAAATTATCCACTATGATTTTCTGTGTCACGACTGTCCTAGTTTGCACTTAAATATTTTTACAGATGATTCATTCTCTCCCATTTCTGGTCCCTGACCGCCTATTTCAGAGTTGATAATGGCTGTTTAACAAACTGTCAATGTGCAAGTAATTTTTACATTACTGCTAACAGGCGGTTTTGTAATGGTTACCATTACGGTCACTGAGTTTCATTGATTTGGAGAAATTCAGAGAAAACTTCATCAGGGTGAGAGAAGCAGAAGGGTCTGCTAATGGGTGAGATAAAGTAGGGTGGGAGAAGGCTCAAGTGGTCTCTTAGAATAGAATCGTAGAATCTCTGTGCAGAAGGAGGCCATTCAGCCCATCGAGTCTGCACTGACAACGACCCCACCTAGGCCCTACGCCCGTAACCCCACGTATTTACCCTGCTGATCCCCCTGACACTAATGGTCAATTTAGCAATCAATCTAACCTCTTAACACTGACATGTAGCAGCTGGGCTGAATGGTACAAATGCTACAAATTCTATTTAATTCTACGACTGTTAGAGCATTGTGCACTTAAATCACTGAGGCACAAGAATGTTTTTCAAGCCAAGATTCAGCAAGTTCAAGGCTTAGCAAAGAGCTTCAAGAGAGATGAGAAGAACATGGCAGAAGTAGACCATTTGGCCCCTGGCGTTTGCTCCACTGTTTGATAGGATCATGACTGATCCCTGGATAAAAGCAAATTATTGCGGATGCTGGAATCTTAAACCAAAAGAGAAAATGCTGGAAAATCTCAGCAGATCTGGCAGCTTCTGTACAGAGAAAAAAGAGCTGATGTTTCGAGTTCACATGACCCTCTGTCAAAGCCTTGACATTAGCTCTTTACTCTTCCTGCAGATGCTGCCAGACACACTGAGATTTTCCAGCATTTTCTCTTTTGGTTTCATTGCTGATCTCGTTGTAGCCTCAACTCCACTTTCCTGCCTGCCCTCCCTAACCCTCAGTTGCCTTGTCTGAGAAGAATCTATCAAACTCAACCTTGAATAAATTCAATGTTTCTGCCTTCCGGGGAAGAGAATTCCACAGACTAACCAACCTCTAAGAAAACTAATTCTTCTAATCTCCGTCTTAAATGGAAGATATCTTATTTATAAACTTGAGTGCCTTTGTTCTTGTCTCCTCTATAAGAGGAAACAACACTGGGCACCTACCCTATCAAGCCTCCCAGGATCTTTCTTATAGATTTCAATAAGATCAGCTCCCATTGTTCTAACGTCTAATGGATATAGGCCCAACCTGTTCAACCTTTCTCATTGGATAAGCCCCTCATCCACAGGAATGAGTCAGGTGAATCTTCTCTGATCTGCTTTGAACGCAATTATATCCTTCTCAAATGAAGAGATCGAAACTGTGCACAGTATCCCAGATGTGCACCTGAATTCTGTCGCCCCGCTCGCCACAGGAACTGGAGTGGGCAAGGGGCAGACAATGGGTAGGTCCGTTGACCCTCCAGTGGGATTTTCCAGTCTCAGGTCAAGCGAGGCCTAGGGGACGATCGATGGGGGTGGGGGTTCCCGCTGCCACTCTGCATAGGAGCGAGCTGGGGGGGTGGGGGGGGGGGGGAATGGGGTCAGCTGGGGGAGGAGGGTCAGCCTCCTGGGGGCTCGATACTGCAGGGTGGGGGGGGGGGGTGGGTCGGCACTGCGTGGGGTATAACTATTGGAGGGGGGAATTGGTGGGGGTGGGCTAGAGATCGGGGCAGGCTGGGGTGGGGGAAGGGGCAGCAACCAGGCTATGGGGGTCGCAGAGCCGGTGTTGAGGGGGTTGCGGAGCTGGCCGGTGATCGAGCTGGCCAGCAATCGAGAGGCCATTAGTGTGGGGACACTGTGCGTGTGTCGATCTCGGCACTGACAGATCAGCGCATGCGCAGTGGCCCACTCAACGCACTGATTTCAGCCTCTCCAGTGGGGATGGGCCCCACACACTGAAACGTAATGACATTCACTCTGGTGGCCTCTGCAGTGCACAGAATGTGGATTTTTGTGATCTAGCCCCCACAGATTCCCCCCCCCCCCCAACAGTTACCCCCCATGCAGTGCCGACCACCCCAGCAGGCTAACTGCCCCCACTGGCTGGCCCCACCCCCAGCCTTCTTGTGATTCTTGTCTAAATACCCACTGAAGAAACCAGCATGAATTACTCCAGTTTTCATGCAAATTTGACACTTGGAAATTTTTGGGGAGAATTCCGCCCGAAGTGTCCAGGTCCCTTTCCCCTCACTGATGTACT
The DNA here is from genome assembly GCF_964213995.1 of Mustelus asterias. NCBI lineage: Eukaryota > Metazoa > Chordata > Chondrichthyes > Carcharhiniformes > Triakidae > Mustelus > Mustelus asterias. Next base: position 137,148,274 of record NC_135804.1, read on the forward strand.
GCACCATCATTAGCTTGGCCTCCATATTATTAACTCTGAGCTGAAGTTCAGTGAACCTTGGACATTTTCTGCAGAGATAGTTGCTCTGGATCACACTGATGTCAATACACACCCACATACTGCAGCCACAACACATCAGCTGCCATCATTTTTGTTAATTTATTTTCTTAATTTATGATCAATAATCCTTGCGACTACTAAGCTTTACTACAAATAGTCAACTTTGACATTGCTAATAAACCATATGATTATTAATAAATTACCCAAGTTTCAAAAGACCATCATCTGATGCGTGGCACGGTGGCACAGTGGTTAGCACTGCTGCCTCACAGCGCCAGGAACCTAGGTTCGATTGGGCCACTGTCTGTGTGGAGTCTGCACATTCTCCCCGTGTCTGCATGTGTTTCTTCCGGGTGCTCCAGTTTTTTCCCACGGTCTGAAAGACATGCTGGTTAGGCGTATTGGCCATGCTAAATTCTTCCTCAGTGTACCCGAACAGGCACCGGAGTGTGGTGACCGGGGGATTTTCACAGTAACTTCATTGCGGTGTTAATTTAAGCTTACTTGTGACATTAATGAATAAATAAACTTGAAGGCTGAATTATGAATAAAGATAGGAGTGATTTGAACCTTTAAACTTTGAATGGGGGGAGACAATGGCCCAGTGGTATTATCGCTAGACCATTAATCCAGAAACTCAGCTAATTTTCGGGGACCCGGGTTCGAATCCCGCCATGGCAGCTGGTTGAATTTGAATTCAATGAAAAATATCTGGAATTAAGAATCTAGCGATGACCGTGGAACCATTGTTAATTGTTGGAAAAACCCATCTGGTTCACAAATGTCCTATAGGGAAGGAAATCTGCCATCCTTATCCGGTCTGCCCTACATGTAACTCTAGAGCCACAGCAATGTGGTTGACTTCAACTGCGCTCGAAGGACAACTAGGGATGGGCAATAAATGCTGGCCAGCCAACAACGCCCATGTCCCACGAATGAATATAGAATGGAAACAATAGTGAGGGGAAATCCCAGTAGAAATTTATCAGGGGCTAAATTGAATCACCACCAAAAAGGTTTGCAGTGCTTGTGATGTACAATTTGGCCACATCCATTATTAAAAGTACAGGCAGCATGCCATCTTCATGCAGCCTGCTCACAATCAGGATTTCCATGTGCCCCCAGCACTCACCGCTGTTCATTGTCTGCACACAACAGCAGGGGGCCCAAAATTGTACCTTCCGTGCATAGCTTAAAGCTAGACTCTGCTGCTGTAAGTTTTGTACATCTTTAAGGTTGGGTGCATTGCGGTTGGATCAGGTGCTCGGAGTCATGCCTGAAGTGAAGCTGACCTGGAAACAGTGATGAATAGCAAAGCATGGAAGAACTTGGGCTCCGAGGTTTTCTGATGCTGCACTAGAGGTTTGGTGTGGAAAATAGAGAGGAGGAGAGATGTCCTCTATCTACCTGGGATTCCTCAAAAGGCAGTGGGGCTGGGTAGTCATTGTGGTCAATGCCAGTCCTGTGGACCTGGATACATATCACAAGAATTGGTATGGCTTCGTATGGCTCCTGCTCTGGCCAAGACTGCAAGAAACTACAAAGGGTTGTGAACGTAGCCCAATCAATCACGCAGATCAATCTTCCATCCATTAACTCCATCTGCACTTCCTGCTGTCTAGGGAAAGCAGCCAACATAATCCCCACACACCCCACCTCTTCCACCTTCCACCTTTTTCCGTTGGGAAAAGATACAACAGTCTAAAAATACATACCAACCGTCTCAAGAACAGCTTCTTCCCTGCAGCCACGAGGCTTTTGAATGGTCCTATCAGATGTTAAGCTGATCTTTCTCTTCACCCTATCTGTAACTGCAACACTCCATTCTGCACCCTCTCCTTTCCTTCTCCCCTATGTACTCTATGAATGGTATGTTTTGACAGTACAGCGCGCAAGAAACAATATGTTTCACTGTATCAGGTTATCACGCAAACCAGTTTCCCATCCATTGACTCTGGCTACACTGCCCATTGCCTCTGAAACGCAGCCAGCATAACCAAGAACCCTATGCACCCTGGACATACTATCCTTTTTTGTCAGGAAAAGGTGCAAAACTCATCTTCAAATGTTGTATCTTACCAACTGGACCAGCCACAGCTCAATTCACCACATCCCCCATCACTCACTGACTAACAATCTCTCTCTATAAGGACTAATTTCCCTTGAATGCTCCACATCACATACCTAGCACAGCTGCTAGACACGCACCCACATCCTTCATGTTGCCTACACTTTCAACTATTCAACAATGGTTCAGTGAAGAGGTGTATCAGATTATGTGACCTGTTCTGGAGATTGTCTGACAGTAATCATGGAATCATAATTGCAGTGCAGAAGGAGGCCATTCGGCCCATCAAGTCTGCACTGAATCTTCTACAGATCATCCTACATAGGCCCTATCCCTGTAACCCCACGTTTTTAGCCCGCTAATCCTCCTAACCTATACATCTTGGGACACTAAGGGCAATTTAGCATTGGCAATCAACCTAGCCTGCATGTATTCGGACTGTGGGAGCAAACCAGAGGACCCGGAGAAAACCCACGCAGACAGGGGGAGAATGTGCAAACTCCACACTGGCTGGAATCGAATCCCGGTCCCTGACACTGTAAGACAGCACAATGGCTAACCATTGTGCCACTGTGCCGCCCAGATGGAATGTCCACTCAGTTGGATTAGTGAACCAGATGGGGTTTTACAACAATCAATGATATCTGATTTATTAATTGAATTCAAATTCCACTAGCTGTGATGGTGGGATTTGAACTCACATCCCCAGGGCCATTGGATTACTAATCCAGTTACATTACCACTACATTCTAAAGCCTGGGTGGTTGGATTGTTAGATATCAAAAGAAAGACTCCGAATTTTTTTACCGTGAGGCTGACACAAGATATTGATGCTTGGAGACAATGACCTCTCTACATTTCCCACCCCTTGCAGTAAAGGTGGTTCAATGGTTAGCAGTGTTGCCTCAAAGAGCCAGGGACCTGGGTTCAATTCCTGGCTTGGGTCACTGTCTGTGTGGAGTTTGCACGTTCTCCCCGTGTCTGCGTGGGTTTCCTCCGGGTGCTCCAGTTTCCTCCCACAATCTGAAAGACGTGCTGGTTAAGTGCATTGTCCATGTTAAATTCTCCCTCAGAGTACCTGAACAGGCGCCGGCGTGTGGCGACTAGGGGATTTTCACAGTAACTTCATTGCAGTGTTAATGTAAGCCTACTTGTGACTAATAAATAAACTTTAAGATAACATCTGAGTATGCCATGTGACTTCCAATGTAAAATTGCCAGTAATCAGTTGCAAAACAAAGTTCATGGAGTCTCTCCCTTTGAGTTTTATTGCTGCTGTTGAAGGTTTTATTTTGCATGGAAGTAAATCCAATCAGTTTACTTCCATCAGCAGAAGCTTGAAAAATGCTGAGGTCGTAAATTGTGCTGGTTCTGGCAGCATTCTTCAAGGATAATTGTGAACAGAGTTAAGAATAAAAATCTTTTTAAAAAAACAATAACGCAATTCTGAACTTGACTTGAGCTTTGATTACATTTTCGCATAACAGAATTATGAATTTGCAGGGAGTTAAGTGGGCCATCATGCTCTCCTGATTAAAGTGGGAAAAAAATTGGTGAACTTTCGAGCTCAAACCATCTCTTAGGTCGCAATCTCACTGCCGGTTCATGCCACACTCCTGTTGCAGCGAAGACGGAGTTTTTGGCGCCCAACCACATCTCCGTCCACTGCAACGGGATGGGAAAGTCCAGTGGATGGTTGGAAAATTCTGGCCTTAATTTTCTTAATGGATTCTGGAACGTTTTTTAAAGACCTGTCAATTCTCAGCTGACACAATACAAGTGTTAGTTTTGACTATTAGCAGCCTTCTAGCCCGCTCCACCATTTCATTTGATCATCGCATGTCTAAATCTCAACTCCATTTATCCCTGTAGAGAATAGTGCGGACGCTGGAAATGTGAAATAAACTAGCAAATGCTGGACATGCTCAGCAGGTCAGGCAGCATCTGTCTCAGGTCTGTGACCTTTCATCTGTTCTCAGAAGACTAAGGAAATTTGGCGTGTCAGCTACGACTCTCACCAACTTTTACAGATGCACCACAGAAAGCATTCTTTCTGGTTGTATCACAGCTTGGTATGGCTCCTGCTCTGCCCAAGACTGCAAGAAACTACAAAAGGTTGTGAATACAGCCCAATCCATCACGCAAGCCAGCCTCCCATCCATTGATTTTGTGTACACTTTCCGCTGCCTCGGCAAAGCAGCCAGCATAATTAAGGACCCCACACACCCCGGGCATTCTCTCTTCCACCTTCTTCCATTGGGAAAAAGATACAAAAGCCTGAGGATATGTACCAACTGACTCAAGAACAGCTTCCTCCCTACTGTTGTCAGACCTTTGAATAGACCTACCTTGCCTTAAGTTGATCTTTCTCTACATCCTAGCTATTACATTAACACTGCATTCTGCACTCTCTTGTTTCTTCTCTGCGTACGGTATGTTTTGTCTGTATAGCACGCAAGAAACAATCTTTTCACTATATGCTAATACATGTGACAATAATAAATCAAATCAAATCAAACTGAGAGAAGTCAGTGATATCATAAGTTTTAAGAGGTGAGTGGGACAGGGATAAAATGGTCTGTGACAGGGTGTACATTTCTGACTGGGTACTTTCCTTAGATCTTATTATATAAATTCTGACCTCCTACTTCTTTCAGCTTCAATAGTTTTACACCCAATAAAGTGCTTGATGTAACTAAACAGCCCATAATTTGCTTCAATTGCTTTTTCTGCTGGGTTTTGCTCACAGCTTGCGTCCAAGAGATTAACCTTTCATAGAGTCATAGAGGTTTACAGCATGGAAATAGGCCCTTCAGCCCAACTTGTCCATGCCACCCTTTTTTTTTAAACCCCTAAGCTAGTCCCAATTGCCCGCTTTTGGCCCATATCCCTCTATACCCATCTTACCCATGTAACTGTCTAAACGCTTTTTAACAGACAAAATTGTACCCGCCTCTACTACTACCTCTGGCAGCTTGTTCCAGACACTCACCCCCTCTGTGTGAAAATATTGCCCTTCTGGACCCTTTTGTATCTCTCCCCTCTTATCTTAAACCTATGCCCTCTAGTTTTAGACTCCCCTACCTTTGGGAAAAGGTATTTACTATCTAGCTAATCTATGCCCCTCATTATTTTATAGACCTCTATAAGATCACCCCTCAGCCAGAGAAAAAAGTTCCAGTCCATCCAACCTCTCCTTCTAACTCAAACCATCAAGTCCCATTAGCATCCTAGTAAATCGTTTCTGCACTCTTGCTAGTTTAATAATATCCTTTCTATAATAGGGTGACCAGAACTGTACACAGTATTCCAAGTGTGGCCTTACCAATGTCTTGCACAACTTCAACAAGACGTCCCAACTCTTGTCCCAACTCCGGGAGACCCCACAGCAATCCTGGAGGATTGGCAACTGTGATCTGGTGAAAGGGGAGGTGATGGCCTAGTGCTATTGTTGTTAGACTATTAATCCGGAAACTGAGTTAATGTTCTGGGGACCTGGGTTCGAGTCCTGCTGCCATCAGATGGTGCAATTTGAATTCAATAAAAATATCTGGAATTAAGAATCTACTGTTCATCATGAAACAGTTGTCGATTGTCAGAAAAACCCATCTGGTTCACTAATGTCCTTTAGGGAAGGAAACCTGCCATCTTTACCTGGTCTGAGCTCCATGTGACTCCAGAGCCACAGCTATGTGGTGACTCTCAAATGTCCTCGGGCAACTAACGATGGACAATAAATGCTGGCCAGTCAGCGATGTCCATGTCCCATGGACGAACAAAAAAAAAGGCAGGTGACCTGTCATTCTCACAGGCTGACTTTTGTGTCTTCGGCCTGCTGCACTGTTCCAGTGAAGCTCAATGTAAGCTTCAGTTAGGCACTTTACAGCCTTCCTGTTATATATTGTCTGTAAGGAGCTAGGAGCTCATTAGCCGGGAGCTAATTGTTATGTGTAAGTGAGCCACATTGCACAGCTGTACCAGAGAGTCTGATGATGTGTCTTCTATTGTACAAGGCAGCATGGCAAATATTAAACATAATGATCTCTCACCTTACCAACATCAGGGATCCAAAATACAACAAGGACACACAGCACCAATATTGACTCAACATTGAGTTCATCAATTTCAGACCAGAATCTCTGCTCCAATTTATTTCCTTTCTCTCTCGGAATGTTTCAGCTCTCTTACGTTTGTTTTCAGTTAGCAGCACTCTTGCTCGAGGCACAAGTTTTGTTTCTTTGCACCATTTCTTGCCCCATTCCCTTTGGCCCTGTGACTAACTCCTCTGTCATTCGATCTCTCCCATCTTTCACCCATCATGGACCTTCCTTTTGTCCTTGTCCCAGAAATATTTAACTCAGTTTCTCTCTCCACAGATGCTGGCTGACCTGCTCAGTACTTTTACTATTTCCTATTTGTGTTCTCAATCCTTTGATGCTCTGACCTAGCAAGTGGCTGTCAATCCTGACATCTACAATCCTGACATCTACAATCCTGACATCTACAATCCTGACATCTACAAATGTCCCAGAATCAACAGACATTTGGGTAGAGGGAAATTCCAGATCCTGCCACCATGTTTGCAAAGTAAACTTCTTCATATCACTTCTAAATTTTAAGTTCATGTGCCTGCTATCTTCATTCCCATACCAGTGGAGATGGTTTCTTTTTAGCTATCCTCTTGAAACCTTTTTTGATTTGATTTGATTTATTATTGTCACATGTATTAGTACACAGTGAAAAGTATAGTTTCTTGCACGCTATACAGATAAAGCATACCGTTCATAGATAAGGAAAGTAGAGAGTGCAGAATGTAGTGTTACAGTCATAGCTAGGGTGTAGAGAAAGATCAACTTAGTATGAGGTAGGTCCATTCAAAAGTCTGACGGCAGCAGGGAAGAAGCTGTTCTTGAGTTGGTTGATCCGTGCTCAGACTTTTATACCTTTTTCCTGACGGAAAAAGGTGGAAAAGAGTATGTCTGGGATGCGCGAAGTCCTTAATTATGCTGGTCCGAGGCAGTGGGAAGTGTAGACAGTGTCAATGGGTGGGAGGCTGGTTTGAGTGATGGACTGGGCTTCGTTCACGACCCTTTGTAGTTTCTTGCGGTCTTGGGCAGAGCAGGAGCCATACCAAGCTGTGATACAACCAGAACGAATGCTTTCTGTGGTGCATCTGTAAACGTTGGTGAGAGTTGTAGTGGACATACTGAATTTTCTTCGTCTTCTGAGAAAGTCGGGGCGTTGGTGGGCTTTCTTAATTATAGTGTCGGCATGGGGGGACCAGGACAGATTGTTGGTGATCTGGACACTGAAAAATTTGAGCCCTTGACCATTTCTACTTGATCCCCATTGACATAGACAGGGACATGTTCTCCACTATGCTTCCTGAAGTCGATGACTATCTCCTTTTCTCATTTTAAACACTTTGAGCAACTTATCCCTCAATTTCCTACAATTCTAAAGGGTTTGCCAGAGCAGAGGGACCTTAGGGCATCTGTGCACAAATGGTTGAAGGTGGCAGGACAGGCTGAGAAAGAAATTAGCAAGGCATGCAAAATCGTAGGCTTTATAAACTGAGGCATACAACGGGGAATTCCACAGTAACTTCATTGTAGTATTAATGCAAAGCCTGCTTGTGTCACCAATAAATAAACTTAAACAAATGCAAAGTAGTCAGGCGAACCTTTGTAAAACATTGGTTCAGCCCCAACTAGAGTATTGTGTTCAATTCTGGGTTCCACATGTAGGAAAGATGTGCAGGCTTAAGAGAATGTGTAGGAAAGATTTATAAGGTTGTTTCTGTGGATGAGAGACTTGAGTTATGAGGATAGATTGGTGGAGTTGCGGCTGTTCTCCTCAGAGAATAGAAGATGGAGAGGAGATTTGATAGAGGTATTGAAAATCAGCAAGAGTCTGGATAGAGTAGGTAGATAGGGAAAAACTGTTTCCATCTGTGGGAGGGTCAAGAACCAGAATGGACTGATGCCATTGGGAGAAAATTTTAATGCTTCCTTAATGATGCCATTAATCATTCTCATCTCAACCAGAACAGACTGCAGATTGTCAGTTTGAAATGCTCATGGGGTTATGTGTATCTCAGAAGCAAATCCAATTTCATGGACGTTAGCTCTGAAGAATCAAAAGAAACTTGTGGGACGGAATTTTACCGCCGCACTTGCCACAGGAATCGGAGCGGGCGAGGGGCAGATAATAGGCTGGCCCATCGACCTCGGATGGGATTTTACAGCTCTGGGGCGAGCGAGGCAATAAAACCCATGGAGTTCTCAAGAAATAAGAAGTCTCACAACACCAGGTTAAAGTCCAACAGGCTTATTTGGTAGCACAAGCCACAAGCTTTCGGAGCGCTGCTCCTTCATCAGGTAAATGGGAGTTCTGTTCACAAACAGGGCATATAAAGACACAAACTCAATTTACAAAATAATGGTTGGAATGCGAGTCTTTACAGATAATCAAGTCTTAAAGATACAGACAATGTGAGTGGAGAGAGGGTTAAGCACAGGTTAAAAAGATGTGTATTGTCTCCAGCCAGGATAGTGAGTGAGATTTTGCAAGCCCAGGCAAGTCGTGGGGGTTACAGATAGTGTGACATGAACCCAAGATCCCGGTTGAGGCCATCCTCATGTGTGTGGAACTTGGTTATCAGTTTCTGCTCAGCGACTCTGCGTTGTCATGTGTCGTGAAGGCCACCTTGGAGAACGCTTACCCGAAGATCAGAGACCGAATGCCTGAGACCGCTGAAGTGTTCCCCAACAGGAAGAGAACACTCATGCCTGGTGATTGTCGAGCGGAGTTCATTCATCTGTTGTAGACCAGGAAAGCCAATGATAAGATATTTTCATTTTCCGATAAGTTGCCAAGAACAGTCACAGTATCAGCACGGACTCCTTTATTTCTGTTGAATTGCAGAATGTCTAAGGTTGCAGATGATAACTCTCAGATTAGAAACAGTGAAGCTGTACCCCAATGTACTCTTGCTTTTAGCCAACATAAAGGCCAAGATTGTCCATTAAAGAAACTAAGTGCTGGCTGTGGGAAGTCGGAGTGATTCCAACTGGTGGTGGTAGCACTTCCCAGTTGGTTTTCCACCACCTTTGTTTTGAGAGCAAAATCCCCAGCAGGAATTTGCTCCACAGAAGCTTCCAATCCCAGAGTGCAGTGACAGGCTTCCCTACGACCCACTCACCCCACCACATGGATATAGCTATCCCCCACAGACCATGGGAGGATCCCCAAACCACTCAGTGAATAGATCACTCCCTGCCCACAGCCATGTGGGCATGAGGGTGACCCAATCCCCCACCCCCCCCCCCCCAACAGTCAGAGGCAGTACCTCACCCCCAGTCAGAGGTCTCCCCGCCAATTCCCCCCATGTCCAGTGAGACCCTCACTCCCACCAGCTCCTCCCAGTCAGAGGCCTTGCACCTCCCCCCACAAAAGAAACATTCCAATATGGGGTAACCAAATGCCTCTCCCTCTCATATCACACTTCAGGGCCTACCCTTGGCAGTGCCAGTCTGGTAATACTCCCTGCCATCTTGGCACTGACATCCTGGCAGTCACAACCTGGCACTAACAGCCTGGCAGTGTAGTGCCACTGCCAGATTGTCGCAGCCAGGGTGTTGATGCCAGGGTTGAAGGGGCATTGGTACAAGCCTCTTCCAAGGCTGACAGCTACCTCCAGCGTAGGCATGCTTTTCCAACATAAGAGTTTGAAGAAGGAAAAAAATCAACCATCACCTTCAGAACAAAGAACAAGCCTGTTCAAAGAAACTATGGTTAGAACCACCAACTGCTGACAGGAGTAAGCACTTGAGATCAAAGAGAAAGCCTGTTTTTAAAAAAAAACACTGTTAGAAAAGAGAAAGCACTTCAGATTTAATCAACCATGAAAGTAAACATAAACAAGTAAACCGGCTGCCTGCTGTGAAATGTTCTGGACCTGTCAATCAAGAGGCTAGTTAAAGATACTGGAGTGTGAAATTGAAAATAAACAAATCATTTCAAAGCATTTAGGCCTCTCAGCGTGGCCGGAGACTTGAAAGGAAACTGCATCCGTTAAAGAAATGGGGCCAGACTGAACATGTATGATGAAAAGAGGAAGTATTTCAGAGTTAATGGGGTGTGAAATGATTGTATCAACAATGCCAGCTTTGATCTCCCCTGGAGCTGTCAGTCAAAAAGCTTTTAGCAGCTAAATGCACCATCTGTTCCATTTGTAAACAAATCAGCTAAGCCCCTCTTTGATGTGGTTTGTGTTGTCAGTCAAACAGCCTCTTAAACATCAATGGGTTGTAAGGTGAATGGGGCAGGTGAAACTGACAGCCTTCTGTCAGTTGGGATTGGATCTCATGGGATAAAGGGGGAGGTGGCTAGATGGGTGGAGAACTGGCTTGGTCATAGAAGACAGAGGGTGGTAGTGGAAGGGCCTTTTTCCGGCTGGAGGCCTGTGACTAGTGGTGTTCCGCAGGGCTCTGTATTGGGACCTCTGCTGTTTGTGATTTATATAAATGATCTGGAAGAAGGAGTAACTGGGTTGATCAGTAAGTTTGCGGACGACACAAAACTGGCAGGACTTGCAGATAGTGAGGAACATTGTCAGAGGCTACAGAAGGATATAGATAGGCTGGAAATTTGGGCAAAGAAATGGCAGATGGAGTTCAATCCTGATAAATGCGAAGTGATGCATTTTGGTGGGAATAATGTAGGGAGGAGCTACACGATAAATGGAAGAACCATAAAGGGTGTAGAGACGCAGAGGGACCTGGGTGTGCAAGTCCACAGATCTTTGAAGGTGACGTCACAGGTGGAGAAGGTGGTGAAGAAGGCATATGGCATGCTTGCCTTTATAGGACGGGGCATAGAGTATAAAAGTTGGGGTCTGATGTTGCAGATGCATAGAACGTTGGTTCGGCCGCATTTGGAATACTGCGTCCAGTTCTGGTCGCCACACTACCAGAAGGACGTGGAGGCTTTGGAGAGAGTGCAGAGGAGGTTTACCAGGATGTTGCCTGGTATGGAGGGGCTTGGTTATGAGGAGAGATTGGGGAAACTGGGGTTGTTCTCCTTGGAAAGACGGAGGATGAGGGGAGACTTAATAGAGGTGTATAAAATTATGAAAGGCATAGATAGGGTGAACGGTGGGAAGCTTTTCCCCGGGTCGGTGGTGACGTTCACGAGGGGTCATAGGTTCAAGGTGAAGGGGGGGAGGTTTAACACAGATATCAGAAGGACATATTTTACACAGAGGGTCGTGGGGGCCTGGAATGTGTTGCCGGGCAAGGTGGTGGAGGCGGACACACTGGGAATGTTTAAGACTTATCTAGACAGCTATATGAACGGAGTGGGAATGGAGGGATACAAAAGAGTGGTCTAGTTTGGACCAGGGAGCGGCGCGGGCTAATTGTTCTTTGTTTCTCGTTTCAAGGCTTCATTCTATGATCATCTTGCTGGTGCCAGTACAGAGCGAGACTGCGGATAGTTGGGAACCTGTCTCGGGGGCAGGGAATTCAGATGGTGTTCGTAAAGCAGAAGTGGAAATGAATAGGGTTGAGAAGCATTTTCTGATCAGGGCCAGTGTGATCTCCTGGACTCGTTTCGATCGCCACAGGGGGTCAGAGAGGAATTTCCCAGATTTTTTTTTTCCCCATATTGGCCCTGGGGTTTTCACTCTGGGTTTTCGCCTCTCCCTGGAGATCACATGGTCTGGAATGGGGGGGTGGGGTGAGTTAATAGGTTGTGATGAACAAAGCATCGTAGCTGTGAGGGACAGCTCGGTGGCTAGGATATTAGGATGTAGATAGGCTGGAAAATTGGGCGGGGATCCTGGATTCAGGATTCAATCCTGGACCGGGGAGCGGCGTGGGCTTGGAGGGCCGAAGGGCCTGTTCCTGTGCTGTATTGTTCTTTGTTCTTTGTTCTGTCAACCAAAGCAGTTCAAAGAGGCCAGACAGAAGCTGCAGCTCATTCTAGCTTGAACGGGGAAATCTACCTATTGAAACTGACAACTTCCTGTCAATCAAAACAGTTCAAAGAGGTTTCAGAGCAGCTGGAGCTACTAAGAGAAAACATGGGAATTCCCCCTCGTGAAACTGACATCTCCTGTCAATCAGAATACATCAAAGGGGTCTGGTCACACCTGGAGCTTCTAAAATCAACCAAGGGCAATCTCTTCTGTAGAATGGAGTGCTGAGGGGATTTTGAAGGCTTCTATATGTCCAGGGTGCATGGATATTAATGTGACCAGGTCACTTCAAAGTTTTTACAGAACACAGGCAACAATAAAAATTTTGAACAGAAAGTTGCCTGAACTCACTATGCTAAAAGTGATCGCCATGTTTCCCAGAGCAAGCTGTGAGACCCCCATTCATAGGGAGAGATAGAGATCAATCCCCTTCCCTAGCTCATGCCCTCGCAAGCCCCAGGTCCCTCGAGAGACCCTCCCTCTGCAGCCTGGCTGGGGCAGAGGGGCACATAAACACAGTACATACCATGTTGTCCCCCCACCCACTTCCAGAGCCCAAGTGTGCTCAGTCTACACTTGTTAGAACCTGTCATATTTGGCACCCACTGGACTTCCTGCTTGGGGGTGAGCGGGGGTTGGGGGGGCATATCAAGAGGCTGAAACAGCCATTACATTGAAATCATGCACATTCATGAGGTTCCCACCCGCTCTGGGCCAGGGCGGCACGGTAGCACAGTGGTTAGCACTGCTGCTTCACAGCTCCAGTGACCTGGGTTCGATTCCCGGCTTGGGTCACTGTCTGTGTGGAGTTTGCACATTCTCCTTGTGTCTGCGTGGGTTTCCTCTGGGTACTCCGGTTTCCTCCCACAGTCCAAAGATGTGCTGGTTAGGTTGATTGGCCATGATAAAATTGCTCCTTAGTTTCCTGAGATGTGTGGATTAGCGGGTAAATATGTAGGGATATGGGAGTAGGGCCTGGGTGGGATTGTGGTCGGTGCAGACTCGATGGGCCGAATGTCCTCCTTCTGCACTGTAGAGTTTCTATGATTCTAACCTAATTAGGGCTGGTGGAGCAGGCCGGAAGACTTGCAACGAGTTTGAGACCTGGCGAGAATCTTCTTATGGCCTCACACCCAATTCAACAGACCTTTGGAAATCCCGCCTGCACCTAGCAGCCCCGGAGAATTGCCCCCAACATGTTTTCAAATGTAGTTCATAGGCTCATGATGAGAATTTATCCAAATGTTCTGGAATGATTTCAGAACCAGGAGGTTTTGATGCAGTAATGAAGGGAAAGATACTTCATTTCTATGAAGAGGATGACTGTGATCTGGAAAAGTACAACATGAATGGGAGGTGGAAGCAGATTCAACATGAACACAAAAAGAGAAATAGATAAATAGTTAGCATCAAAGAAACCCTACAATGCAGAAAGAGGACTTTCAGCCCATCGAGTCTGCACCGACAACCGTCCCATTCAGGCCCTATCCCCGTAACACCACATATTTACCCTGCTAATATCACTGACACTAAGGGCAATACACCATGACCAACCCACTTAAACTGCACATCTTTGGAGTGTTGGAGGAAACTGGAGCACCCGGAGGAAACCCATGCAGACAGGCGGAGAACTCCACACAGACAGTGACCCGAGACCGGAATTGAACCCGGGTCCCTGGCGCTGTGAGGCAGCAGTGCTAACCACCGTGCCACCCCAAAAGCAAAAGAAATTGCAGGGCTCTAGGGAAAGAGCTGCGCAGCGGAATGAATTGTGATCAGTGAAAGAACCAGAGGCAACGTTAAACTATCATGGAATCCCTACAGTGCAGAAGGAAGCCACTTGGCCCATCGAGCCTGCACCAACAACAATCCCACCCAGGCCCTATCCTTTGACATGAGTTTGACAAGAGCAAAAAGCCTTTTTAAAACAGCAAGTAGTTAGCATCTGGAATCCACTGGGTGAAATTGTGGTGGAAGAGGATTCAATTGCGACTCTCAAATGAGAATTGGGAAGTTATTTGAAGGGAAAATATTTGCGAGGCTGAAGTGGAAAGCTTGGGAAGTGGGAGCAGTTGAATAGCTCTTACTAGAGAGCTGGCACATATACGATGGCATAGTGGGCGGCACGGTGGCACAGTGGTTAGCACTGCTGCCTCACAGCGCCAGGGACCTGGGTTCAATTCCGGCCTCGGGTCACTGTCTGTGTGGAGTTTGCACGTTCTCCCCGTGTCTGCGTGGGTTTCCTTTCGGTGCTCCGGTTTCCTCCCACACTCCAAAGATGTGCAGGGTAGGTTGATTTGCCATGCTAAATTGCCAATAGGGGGACAAGCAGGGTAAATGCATGGGGTTAAGGGGATAGGGCCTGGGTGGGATTGTGATCGGTGCAGACTTAATGGGCCAAATGGCCTCCTTCTGCAGTGTAGGAATCCTATGCTTGTGTGATGGGCCAAATGGCCTCCTTCTGCCCTGTAGGAATCCTATGCTTCTGTGATGGGCCAAATGGCCTCCCTCTGCACTGTAGGAATTCTATGCTTGTGTGATGGGCCAAATGGCCTCCTTCTGCCCTGTAGGGATTCTATGCTTCTGTGATGGGCCAAATGGCCTCCTTCTGCACTGCAGGGATTCTATGCTTCTTTGATGGGTCAAATGGCCTTCTTCTCTGCTGTAAACATTCTAAAATTCCATACCAGCAATAACATATCAGAAAAATACTATAAGCCAGAACTTATTTCTGCTGACCACTTCAGTCATTTTCTTTTCAATTATGTGCCGATTAGCACATAAGTGCTACTGTTGCAAAAAAAAAAATGGGCAAGCCTGGAAGGTCATTCATAGATTTCTATTTTAAAAGTGGCTCTAATGGCAACCCCACTCCCCCATCTCACAGCAGGCACATCTGGCAGCTTCACTGGCAGGAATGTTCTGATGTCTAAGGCTATCATTATACAGCAGGTAGTCATATCTGCAAAGTGTAAGGAACAGGGCTGTGCTGGCTGCCCCATTAAGCTTCAGTGTTCACAGAGTGCCACTGCCTGTTCCGGCATCCCAGCAGCACAGAGAGCGTTGAATGTGAAAGCTTAACACATCTCTTTTGTGCTGCTTACTTCAAATCCTGGCTTTGCACCACTCTGAAATTACACAGCATAATTACAGATGAGGAAAACGTATCTCAGTGCAGCCATCCAGAACGTCCTCCCCACAATGCTGCATTCAGTTGCTCAGTTTGCCCAGATCTTTCACCGCCCCGCCTCCCCCTGACACTCTCGTCCCAACAAAGGTCACTCTTTGTGTGAACAAGAGAACATTAACACCAGCCTTAAATTTACCTGTTACCAGCTATCAATCTGTGCCTTATTCAAGTCACTTAGAAAATTCTGGATTTACTCCGCATGTTCCTTTGGTTAAGTATCCTCGCATTCCTTCTCAGGCCGAAAGAAAATGTTTCTTCACCTCATAGACTCAATTAATGATACAAAACACAGAAGGCCACTCGGCCCATTTCACCCATGCTGGCCCTTTGATAGAGCGATCAGATGAATCCCTGTACAGATAAAGGAAAAATACTACAGATGCTGGAATCTGAAACAGAAACAGAAAATGCTGGAAAATTACAGCGGGTCTGACAGCATCTGTGGAGGGAGAATAGAACAAGCGTCTCGAGTCTGGATGATCCAGGAGTTAGCTTAGGGGTTTAAAAAGAAAGGGTGGCATGGACAAGTTGGGCCAAAGGGCCTGTTTCCATGCTGTAAACCTCTATGACTCTGACCCTTCATCAGAACAAAGGGTCATCCTAATGAAGGGTCACCCAGACTCGAAACATTGGCTCTATTCTCCCTCCACAGAGGCTGTCAGACCTGCTGTGATTTTCCAGGATTCTCTGTTTTCCCCCATTTGCTCTATAGCGTCACAATTTCTTTTTGATGGCACAGTGGTTAGCACTGCTGCCTCACAGCACCAGGGACCCGGGTTCGATTCCTGGCTTGGGTCAATGTCTGTGCGGAGTCTGCCTGTTCACCCCGTCGCCACACTCCGGCGTCTGTTTGGGGACACTGAGAGAGAATTTAGCATGGCCAATGCACCTAACCAGCACGTCTTTCAGACTGTGGGAGGAAACCGGAGCACCCGGAGGAAACCCACGCAGACACGGGGAGAATGTGCAGACTCCGCACAGTGATCCAAGGCTGAGAATTGAACCCAGGTCACTGGCACTGTGAGGCAGCAGTGCTAACCACTGTGCTACCGTGCTACCCTATTATTTTATTATTTCTAAACTGTTCCAGTTGTGACTTTGACACATTTATGCAATTCAGCCAAAATATAAGAGTGGCTTAAACTTCTTTTCTACTCAAATCCTTCCTATTAGTGAGATTGTTCTTGACAACTCATGGGAAAGTGCAAATATCTTAGAATCATAGAATCATAGAATCCCTACATTGCAGAAGGAGGCCATTCGGCCCATCAAGTCTGCACCGACCACAATCCCGCCCCAGGCCCTATCCCCACAACTCCATGCACTCAACCGAGCCAGTCCCCCTGACACTAAGGGGCAATTTAGCATGGCCAATCCACCTAGTCCACACATCTTTGGAGTGTGGGAGGAAACCGGAGCACCCGGAGGAAACCCACGCAGACACAGGGAGGATGTGCAGACTCCACACAGACAGTGACCAAGCCGGGAATTGAACCCGGATCCCTGGTGCTGTGAGGCAGCAGTGCTAACCACTGGGTTTCTTGTCCTTTACCATAACTCCATTGCACAGCCATAATTCTTTGGGTTTTTCATGGGTACTGTGCTCTGAATTGGGTTTGGGTTTTTTTTGGATACAGATGGCACCGCAAGCGTTACAAAAACCAAGAATCTGCAGTCCCGTCTGTTTGAGAAGAAGATGATTAACAGTATCATTATAGGAGCATTCATATTTTCTCCCAATGGCACCAGCCTATTCTTAACTGCGGCGCTTTAATTATTCAGGTATTTTTCAAGAATTCCAAGGTGCTTAAAAAGACCACACGCAACATATGGAGTTGTTAATGAGTCTGTTAATGGAACAGCCCCTTATGCTACGCTGCAAGTTTTGAAAGCGCCTTGTTTACATGAAAAGCACCTCATCGGATTCATTGTTAGGCATTAATATGCCAGTGTCGATGAGTGAACAAATGAGTGCTCTTTGACTGATGGTGTTCATTATTTCACCTCAGAACTCAACAGAAGGAACTTGTCTCCTATTATGTGCTTGAAATCCCAGCACCAACCGACAGCAAACCCAGCAGCATTAATACATTGGAAAGAAAAATAAAGACAAAAACAGGGTATAAGCACATGAGTACTGTCAACTGACTTCAAAGGGAAACAGGAAATAAAGGAATGCAGTTCATCATTAAGCAACTGAGAGCAATCAGGTCAAATTCCCACCAAAGGTTAAAGATTAACACGTTTATTAAATATCCATTTGGATGCATTATTGGATATTTACTAAATAAATGGTCCTAGCATCTGTATTTCTGAGGCAAAGCTCAAAAATTCCTGGCTCATAGTACAAAACCCTTCTCCAATATCCTTATCCTATCTATCCTATCCTATCCTTCTCCAATTTCCTATCCTATCTCCAATAGGAGTGGCATGGTGGCACAGTGGTTAGCACTGCTGACTCTGAGCAACAGGGACCCAAGGTTCGATTCCCAGCTTGGGTCACTGTCTGTGTGGAGTTTGCACATTCTCCCCGTGTCTGCGTGGGTTTCCTCCGGGTGCTCCGGTTTCATCCCACAGTCCAAAGATATGCGGGTTAGGTGGATTGGCCATGCTAAATTGCCCCTTAGTGTCAGGGGGACTAGAGTGGGTAAATGCATGGGGTTGTGGTTCAAGATCCTGTTGCAATCCTAGATGACGTTCTTCACTGTACACCTTGCCACCAAGCTTGGTGTCATTTGCACACTTACTAACCATGCCTACTAAATTCTCATCTAAACCGTTAACATAAATGACAAATAACACTGATCCCTGAGACACCCCGCTGGTCACAGGACTCCAGTTTGAAAAACATCCCTCTATAACCACCCTCTGTCTTCTGTCAAGAAGCCAATTTTGTATCCAATTGGCTCCCTCACCCTGGACCCCATGAGATTTACCCTCATGCAACAACTTACCATGCGATACCTTGTCAAAGGCCTTGCTAAGTCCATGTAGACTACGCCGACTGCACTGCCCTCATCCGCCTTCTTGGTTACTCCTTCAAAAAACTCAACCAAATTCGTGAGACATGATTTTCCACTCGCAAAGCCATGCTGACTGTCCCTAATCAATCCTTGCCTCTTGAAATTCCTGTCGATCCAATCTCTCAGAATAACTTCTAACAGCTTATCCACTACTGACGTTAGGCTCACTGGCCTGTAGTTCCTGGGTTTTTGCCTGCAGCCCTTCATAAACAAAGGCACAATATTTGCCACCCTCCAATTTTTAGGCACCTCAACTGTAGCTGTCAAATGATTCAAATATCTCTGCTAGGGGACCCACAATTTCCTCCTTAGCCTCCCACAACATCCTGAGATACACTTCATCAGCTCCTGGGGATTTATTTACCCTGGTACACTTTTTAAGGCTTCCAGCACCTCCTTCTCTGTAATATTTACAGAACAATGTAGTGATGGTTCTCATGCTAAATCTTTATTTACAACATTTCAAAGCATCTCAGAACTTACAAGATTTGTATGTACATATGGGCCAGAACATTCTGGCTATTCATGTTGGTGTGACCATCTGGTCCCACCGCTGGTGCACCCCTGCTCCAGGATTCCCAGCGGCGAGGGTTGCATCCAATGACCAGGAGATCCCACCGCTAGCCAAAGCTAAGCCGCCTCCGCTGCCATGAAACATGCAGTGTGTTGTGTGAAAAATCCTGTCCATGGTCTTCCCTAGATCCCAGATCCTTTCTGCAACATTCCCAGCCTGGTGTCAGTACTTAACTCTCTAGCTCCACCCACAGGCAAGTGTACAAAGGTCAGTGAACAAGGCTAACCAGTCAAAAATAGAACCAGTAAACCATTGAACATTACAGGATAGCAACAATATTCAAAGTGTAGCCATTTCATTCCCTGAAACAATATTGTTACGAATTAGTATTTAATTCTGAAAAAAAAAAAAAATTTTATGTGATGAATTGACAAATATGCATAATTTTTTAATCCTTTCATTGGTGTCAAAGAAGTTTTTTTTAGGACGGAATTAATACAGTTGTTTAATTAAAAGCGGCAGTGTACAAAAACTAACCATCATGAAAGATAAGAGGCAGATATTATCCTTCAGTTCATTTCCTTTGTCACAAATGACAAGATTTCAGAATAGCAAATAATCTTCTTTGAGTTGATTTATCATTGTCACACGTATTAACAAACAGTGTAAAGTATTGTTTTTTGCGCGCTATACAGACAAAGCATACCGTTCATAGTGTACATAGGAGAGAAGGAAAGGAGAGAGTGCAGAATGCAGTGTTACAGTCACAGCTAGGGCGTAGAGAAAGGTCAACTTAATGCAAGGTATGTCCATTCAAAAATTTAATGACAGCAGCAGGGAAGAAACTGTTCTTTGGTCGGTCGGCACGTGACCTCAAACTTTTGTGTCTTTTTCCCAATGGAAGAAGGTGGAAGAGAGAATGTCCGGGGTGTGTGGCGTCCTTGATTATGCTGGCTGCTTTTCCGAGGCAACGGGAAGTGTAGGCAGAGTCCATGGATGGGAGGATGGTTTGCGCGATGGACTGGGCTTCTTTCACAACCCTACATAGTTTCTTGCGGTCTTGGTCAGAGCAGGAGCCATACCAAGCTGTGATACAACCCAGAAAGGATGCTTTCTATGGTGCATCTGTAATCTTTGTCTGTCGTCTGAGTTATTTGGGAACCTTTGCTTTAATGATTCACATTAGTTTAAAGTATCGCTCGGAAGTGTTCAACTAAATGCTTGTAGATTCCCATTACCTACCAGGGCTTTCTCCTGGCTAACTGCCTCTCCCAGGAGATAACATTGCTGCAGGAAGAGAGGGATGATGGTGGTTGCTGGGGAGAGATCGGGGGTAAAAAGTATCTGATTATGTTGCTCCAGGTGCGGGGTAAGCTTTGTAGGCCAGCTGGTCTTTTCCTGCCCATCCTTTTCACATATTTGCCTGTGACTGTTGTCCACTGTCTGTAGAACTCTCAGGCCCCGATTTTACCATTTTGATTCTAAGTGCAGAATCTGGGAGTGTTCCAGATCCGACTTTTAGACCCGTTCTCCAGCGCCACCGTACGCACTCTGCCTGAAAAAAAAGCAGCGATTCTGAATCGCGCTGCAGAAGTCTGTGGGCGGGGCTTATTGTGCCCGAAACCCTGCTGCTCCAATCGGAGCCTTCAACTGCGCAGTAAAAAAAATAGAAAAATGTTCCCCTGCCACATCGCTCCCGGGCCGCATAATGCCTCCCCCCGACCCCTACAGACATTGCCCCATCCCCACAACATAACTGACCCCCATATCCCCCACCCCCCCCGCTACCCAGACTGATCGTGGCCCCCGCCCCCCCCCCCTTCCCCCACACCGATTGCATACAGAGTGGCAGCGGACCCTCCCTGCCCTCCCCACCAGAGAGCCATCTGTCCCCCCCCCTCCTCCCCCCCCCCTCCTCCCCCCCCCCCCTCCTCCCCCCCCCCCCCCCCCCCCCCACCGATCTGAGTCAGAGAGCCACCAGAAGCTCTGAAATTACCTCCCCAGATGCTGGCGTGCTCGAATCGAACCTTTGCGGACCATGTCTGTTTCGCGCTGAATGTGGACGGGTGAACGCAGTGGCAAAGGGGGAAATGCCGGTAGATTTGGGTGTCCAGCTCATCAAGTCAATTTAAATGCATGCAAATACATTTAAATTGCTGTCACACCCGTTCCAGGTATAGTCCCAATCGCGGCCTGTTTAGGTGCTTGGTAAAGGGGGAACGGGCGCGGAGGCAGTCGCGGATCGCGCAAATCGCCTCACGCCTGACTTCACCAAGTTTTGCGCCCGAAAATGGGTGCAACTTGTTGGTAAAATCGGGCCCTTAGGCTACATTCAAAATCTATCAGAGCAACTTGGATCAGACCATCCCCGGCTCGCTTCAACTTGCACATCAATACTCTGCACCCAAATTTCCAGAAATCACAGAAATTATTTTTGTGGTGACCACACAATCCTTTGTCATTTACTATTTTTGATTAAAAATAATTTGCCAACCTAATGCCAGAAAAGTCAAATACTTGAAGATCGTGGTTGCGATTCTCCCAAAAAAGTTCTAAGTGCTGAATTCATGGGAAAACTGGTGTAAATCGCGATTGTTTTTTCAGTGGTAGTTCAGACTGGAATCTCCCACCCTCTGAGCAATGCAGAGGCCACAATCGTGAAGCTCATTAAATTTCAGGTCCGGGGCCTATCCCTGCTGGAGAAGCTGAAACCAGCGGGCTTCTGCTCATGCACAGTGGCCCCGAACTGTCAGCCTCCCACCGCTGGCTAGCCCGGGACCCCCGCAGTGCTTCCCCCCCACGGCCCGATTGCAGCCCCCCTCATCCATTCGCGGGCCAGCCCCGAGGCCCCCCCCCCCGCCCCCACTGTCCTGGAGCACCCCGATCTCCAGCTCCACCCCCCAGCAGTGATGACCCCCCCCCACCCCGGCAGACCCCCCGGGGCTGACTCCCCCCCGGCATTACAGTATACAACACTGGAATGAACCCAACAAATCTAAAAATACTACAGTGTTGTTCCTTTATTTATTACCATAAAAAACTCAACCAGCAGGAAGCATGTTGAGCACTTATGCTGGACAACACCCTTTTGTCAATAATTAAGAACCACATCATGTGGTTAGCACTGATGCCTCACAGTGCCAGGGATCCGGGTTCAATTTCAGCCTCAGGTGTCTGTGTGGAGCTTGCACATTCTCCCCGTGTCAGCGTGAGTTTCTACAGGGTGCTCCAGCTTCCTTACACAGTCCAAAGATGTACAGGTTAGGTTGACTGGCCATGTTCATTTGCACCTTGGTGTCAGAGGGATTAGCAGGGTAAGTACGTAGGGTTACAAGGATAGGGCCTGGGTGGGATTGGTTTTGGTGTAGGCTTGATGGGCCGAAGAATCCTTCTACACTGGAGGGATTCTATGATTCTATGATCAAAATGTGTTTGGGACCAAATTTGTTGGTGATTGGAAAAGTGGAGGCTAATAACTGAAAGTTAGCACAGATTTGTTATCGGCAAGTCAAATGTGACCAGCTTGATTGAGTTTTTTGTTGAACCTGATGGATTGAGTTATAAGGAGAGGCTGGATAGACTGGGACTTTTTTCTCTGGAGCGTAGGATGCTGAGGGGTGATCTTATAGAGGTCTATAAAATAATGAGGGGCATAGATCAGCTAAATAGTCAATATCTTTTCCCAAAGGTAGGGGAGTCTAAGACTAGAGGGCATAGGTTTAAGTTGAGCAGGGAGAGATACAAAAGGGTCCAGAGGGGCAATTTTTTCACACAGAGAGTAGTGAGTGTCTGGAACAAGCTGCCAGAGGTAGTAGTAGAGGCAGGTACAATTTTGTCTTTTAAAAAGCATTTAGACAGTAAGATGGGTATAGAGGGATATGGGCCAAACGCGGGCAATTGGGATTATCTTACGGGTTTAAAAAAAGGGCGGCATGGACAAGTTGGCCGAAGGGCCTGTTTCCATGCTATAAGACTCTATGACTCTATTGAGATGGTGAGATTAAAAGAGCAGCGGAAGTCTAGATTTTAAAAATGGCTAAGGTTCAGACAGCAGTGAGTGGTGGTGAATGGCTGTTTTTCAGACTGGAGGAAAGTATACAGTGTTATTGCTGAGGAGTCAGTATGAGGATCTGTGATCACCTCATGAAGTCCATAGGGAATCACAGATTGATCTCCCTGTGGGGCATGTTGAGACTGAGTTCCCCTGGTAACAGGCAGTGGCCGTCCCAACAGGAGCTCATTACCTGAGCCTTTTATAACTCAGGCCCAGGACTGGGCCTGCTGAACTGCAATCTCAGACTCTACGGCAGTGGTTTTACTTTGCATTCCATAATAAACTATGTTCCTTCCCAGTCGGGCTTCCCAAGTCATTGCAGGATCACTGTTCTTTCTCATCTATATTAATGGCTGGAATTGGGTATGCAGAGCATAATTTTAATGTTTTCAGATGTTACAAAACTCAGAAATGCAGAAAGCAATGAGGAAAATAGAAACAGACTTAAGGAGGACATAGACAGATTGCTGAAAGTAGCAGGCATATGGCAGATTAAATTTAACACAGGGAAGTGTGAAGCGATACATTTTGGTAGGAAGTGTGATGAGAGACAATATAACATAAATGGTCCAATTCTAAATGGACTGCAGGAGCGGAGGGATCTGGAGCTGTAAACCTTTGAAGTTGACAAGAGAGAAGGCCGTTTAAAAGAAGCACACAGGTTCTTTGGCTTTATTTAGAGAGGAATTGAATAAAGAAAAGCAAGGAAGCTTTGCTCGATGTTTATAAACATTTGGTTGGCTCACAGCGCCAGGGACCAGGGTTCGATTCCCGGCTCGGGTGACTGTCTGCACGTTCTCCCCGTGTCTGCGTGGGTTTCCTCCGGGTGCTCCAGTTTCCTTCCACAGCCCGAAAGACGTGCTGGTTAGGTGCATTGGCCGTGCTAAATTCTCCCTCAGTGTATCTGAACAGGCACCGGAGTGTGGCAACTAAGGGATTTTCACAGTAACTTCATTGCAGTGTTAATGTAAGCCTACTTGTGACACTAATAAAAAAGCTTAAGAAAAAACTAGATTCATTGTCCATGAGTTGATGTTAATATCAAATCTAAACCCCCTAATCTAAACAAACTTAAACCATTCCTCCTCCTATCTGCTTCAATAGCCTCATTCTTTTCTAATGTCCTCAGTTTATCTTATGCTCATTGTTTGGGATTTTTTTATGATGTTAAAGGGAGATGCAAGTTGTTTGCAAGCAATACAATCCGACTGCATCTGCACATGTGCAGGAAGTGCTCCCCCTAGTGTTGCAACACATATAAACTCAACCAACTTTTTTTTTAGTTGAAATTTCAATAGGTTAATATTTTACTCATTTAATATGGAACTCTGTCAGCTTCATTAATAAAAATAAGACTTTCATTTAATTGTAGTTGTATAAAAGCCTGGCTAGACCAAGCCTGGAGTAGTGTCACCAGACAGGCACCACTCCTCAGGAAGGATGTACTGGCCTTGAAGGAAATCATAGAATAGATTCATGGAATCCTTGCAGAGCAGAAGGAGGCCATTCAGCCCATTTAGTCTGTACTGACCACAATCCCATCCAGGCCCTATTCCCACAACCCCTCCTATTTACTCTGTTCATCCCCTGTCACTCGGGTCAATTTAGCATGACCAATCCACCTGAACCTACACATCTTTGGACTGTGGGAGGAAACCAGAGCGCCCAGAGGAAACCCACGCAGGCATGGGGAGAATGTGCAAACTCCACACAGACAGTGACCTGAGGCCGGAATTGAACCCGGGTCCCTGGGGCTGTGAGGCAGCAGTGCTAAGCACTGAGCCACCGTGCCGCCCATGTAGAGTAGATTTACCAGACCAAACGTGGATACAAAGAGACATTACATAAACCAAGGTATTCCCTGATTCTATTGAAGTTTCCAAGATAATAAGGGCAACAGATGAGGGAGATAAAGGGAAAATATTCCCAAGGGCTCATGAGAACGGGAGCATAGTTTAAAAAATGGAGCTGGGCCTCTTGGGTAGTGAAGTTAGGAAATATTTTAACCTAAAAAGCTGATAAAAATTAGAAATTCTCTTCCACAAGATGCTAGATCGATTCTTAATTTTAATTGTAAAATTGATAGATTTATGTTAACTGTAGGTATTAAGGGATATACAGCAAAGGCAAGAGTGTGCAGTGAGAAGGATAGAAAGATGGGGGAATTTAAGATTATTTATTAGTGTCACAAGTAGGCTTACATTAACTCTGCAATGAAGTTACTGTGAAAATCTCCGAGTTGCAACACTCCAGTGCCTGTTCAGGTACACTGAGGGAGAATTTAGCACGGCCAATGCACCGAACCAGCACATCTTTTGGACTGTGGGAGAAAACCGGAACACCCGGAGGAAACCCACACAGACACGGGGAGAACATGCAGACTCCGCACAGACAGTGACCCAAGCCAGGAATCAAACCCAGGTCCCTGGCGTTGTGAGGCAGCAGTGCTAACCACTTTGCCGAGACTGCAGAATGCTGTGGTACAGAAGGACTTGGATGTTCTTGTACATGAATCACAAAAAGTTAGCTTGCATACACAGCAAGTAATTACAAAGGTGAATAGAATGTTGGTCTTTATCACAAGGATAATGGAATTTGAAGTAGATACTGTTTCCTCTAGTGTTGCAATTACAGGGCACAGATTAAAGTAAAGGGATCTCCCATTTATGGCGTTGATGAGGAGGAATTTCCTTTCTAGAGGGACCTTGGTCTTTGGAATTCTCTTGCTCAGAAAGCATTGAATATATTCAAGGCTGAGTTAGACAAATTTTTGATTGACAAGAAAGACAAGAACTGTGAGTCGGCAGGAAAGAAAGTGGTATTAAGCCACAACTAGATCAGCTATTGTCTAATTGAATGCCAGAGCAGGCTCAAAGGGCTGAATGGCTTACGCTTGCTCCTGCTTCACCTCACATCAGCCACGATCTCACTGAATGGCTGAACAAGCTCGGAGGGCTAAATGGCTTCACCTTGTTCCTGTGCGGTCCTTGGTGTTCCTGCAAGAACAGACACGCTTAGGGGGTAGCTATTGGTGTTGGGGTGAGGAAGCCGGTTGGTTTGCACAGAGGTGCCAGTTATCTACGCCTACAAGTTAGTGGCAGCAGCAATTCTCACAGCTTTTTGGGATGTTAATGCATGCAGGCTTGAAATCTCATCATGGTGCCAGGATTTCTGGATGAGGACATCTGAGCAATTTGTCATGTGGGCGAGGTGTCAAGAGCAGTCAAAATCTTTCAAGTGCCAGAAGGATATGGGTCACACTTTATCCACGCACGATAAATAAAATTGATTAAGAGTGTGTTTACATGTCTAGTGTGAAGCAACTATTACAACTTGCAATTGCAAATGCCTGCTTGGAATAGTGTCGAGGTTGCTTCTTTTGTAATTCCCTGATTCCACTCTGTCCCACCATAAAGAGTGAGATTGGACTCAACAAACACCCACATTACTTTCATCAGTTCCAATTAAAAGATTCTGGAAAAGGTTTCAGATCCTTCATTAACTTTGAAACCGTTTATTGGAAGTCATTTAGTCATTATTTATTGTACTTATTTTGCTTCTGTGTAATTATCAACATTGTAAAAATGCAATTGGCTGCAAGTTCAAGATTATGCAATCTGCTTGGGTGATATTTCAGAGTGGTTCGTCGTGCACTATAAGCCGTCTGTGCACACTTAGATGACCACACTGTGAAAACAAGCTGGTTGACCCCACCGGTTCATCTTAATACCCAAAGAGAGAAAATGTTCGAAAATCTCAGCTGGTCTGGCAGCACCTGTCAGGCGAGAAAAGAGTTGACGTTTCGAGTCCGGATGACCCTTTGTCAAAGCTAAAAGGCACAGAAAGTGGGAGATATTTATACTGCAGGGTGAGGGAATGAAAGTTGAGTCATAGCCATCTTTCATTCCCTCACCCTGCAGCATAAATATCTCCCACTTTCTCTGCATTTTAGCTTTGACAAAGGGTCATCTGGTCTCGAAATGTCAGCTCTTTTCTCTCCTTACAGATGCTGTCAGACCTGCTGAGTTTTTCCAGCGTTTTCAGTTTTGGTTTCCGATTCCAGCATCCGCAGTAATTTGCTTTTATCCAGTTCACCTTGATGTTTATCCTCAGCATCAGCAGCATCCTAATCCCATTTATCCACCTTCTCCCACATTCCCTCAACCATTTTCAAAACTATTCTTAAATTTTTGACATTCACTGGAATTTTCCGCCCTCACCCCGCGGCTAGGATTCTCTGGTGATGCTGCAGTGAATGGAATTTTGGAAGTGCGCCAAATTTTCCATTCTTGCTGGCAGCGGGGCAGGTATGAACAAGATCACACAATTCTGCCTGTTATCTCAGCTTCAATCACAAACTCTGGGAGTGCAATGCATA
The DNA here is from genome assembly GCF_964213995.1 of Mustelus asterias. Lineage (NCBI taxonomy): Eukaryota > Metazoa > Chordata > Chondrichthyes > Carcharhiniformes > Triakidae > Mustelus > Mustelus asterias. The sequence goes on from NC_135804.1 coordinate 137,175,543, forward strand.
GCCTCATTATCCAGGTTTCTCCTACTCCTTGCCTGGGATCCCTTACATTTACTCCTGTGTCTACGTTCTCTCTTTCTAGTCACCCTGAATCACTGGGAATAGTCTGTTGATCCCATCCCTTCGTCACTTTAAGCGCCTCATTACTCCAGTTATTCAGATTTTTCTTCCCATTTGTATTCTGTCAGCTGGGACTCAGTTGGTAGCATTCTCACCACTTGAGTCACAAGGTTTCAGATTCAAGTCCCAGTCCACGGGCAGGATATTGTAGCCGTGCTCACCCCTAGACCGAGAAATCGGGCCCAAAGACAATGGAACTTTGCACGGTCCTGTCCCGCCTGCTACCATTCCCATGGCGGGCGGGACGGGAAAATCCCACCTCAGGACTTGAGCACAAAAATCAGGGCTGACATTCCAGTGTAGTACTCAGGGAGAGCTGCAATCAGACCATAAAACACAGGAGCAGAATTAGACCAGTCGGCCAATCGAATCATGGCTGATTTTTTTTCTCATCCCCTTTCTCCTACCTTTTCTCCATAACCTGTGATCCCCTCATAAACCAAGAACCTATCCATCTCTGTTTTAAAGACACTCAATGACCTGGCCTCTGCAGCCTTCTGCGGCAAAGAGTTCCACAGATTCACCACTCTCTGGCTGAAGAAATTCTTCCTCATCTCTGTTTTAAAGGATTGTCCCTTTAGCCTGAGTTTGTGCCCTCTGGTTCTAGTTTTTCCGACTAGTGGAAATGACAGAAGATTCATAGAATCATTCAATCCCTACAGTGCAGAAAGAAACTATTCGGCCCATCTAACCTGTACTGACAACAATCCCACCCAGACCCTATCCCCGTAGCCCTGTTTATATACCCTGCTAATCTCCCTGACACGAAGGGGCAATTTACAATTTACATGTTCTCCCCATGTCTGCGTGGGTTTCATCCGGGTGCTCCGGTTTCCTCCCACACTCCAAAGATGTGCAAGTTAGGTTTATTGGCCATGCTAAATTGCCCCTCAGTCTCAGGGGGAAGAGTAGTGTAAATATGTGGGGTTATGGGGTTAGGGCTTGGGTGGGAATGTGGCCAAATGGCCTCCTTCTGCACTGTAGGTATTCTATGATTCTATGATTCCATGATCACCCAGCATTTCCCCATTCAAAATAAAATCATAACTTTTTTTTTTACTCAAAATGCGCTAACTTACTGACATTGAATTTCATCTGCCACTGTATTTTTTAACCATTCCCTTGTCTTGTTCTTATGTTGCAGAATGACCAATATAATTGTTTTAAATTAACTTTGTTAAGAACTGAGTATGTACATGCAATGCAGACCTGCACAACCTAGTTTCGACTTACATTTACAAACTGACCTCTGACCTCCACCTCCGCAGTCAGGTAACCCCATGAAGTACTGAGTGTACCGTACTATATTTAATACTGGAGTCCACTACCATAATCACTCTAATATCATGACACCTCCCGCCCCCAACTCCAAGCTTATTAATATACACTTACAGCTTTATTTGGTAAACAAAATTCTCTGCTGTATCTCCTTTATTACCATCATCTGCAACTTTGGACCGCAGCCGCTCCAGTCCTATATCCAAATCATTGCAATACACAGCCTACAAAAGCTGTTCCACAACAGTGCCAGGGACCCGGGTTCAATTCCGGCCTTGGGTGACTGTGTGGAGTTTGCACGTTTTCCCCGTGTCTGTGTGGGTTTTCTCCGGGTGCTCCGGTTTCCTCCCACATTCCAAAGATATGCAGGTTAGGTGGATTGGCCGTGCTAAATTACCCCTTAGTGTCAGAGAGATGAGCAGGGTAAATAACAGGGGTTATGGGGATAGGGGCTGGGTGGGATTGTTGTCAGTGCAGGCTCGATGGGCCATATGGTCTCTTTCTGCACTGTAGAGATTCTATGATTCTAGAAGCCTATGGGACATCACAACCCCTATTCCCACTTTAATCTTAGAAATTGCCATTTACCTCCACTCTCTGACACTCTCCTGCTTACAAGCTTTCAACTCCATTCTGTACTGAGCCTCTAATCGTATACTGCCTCATGATTCTCCAATACTCTCCCATGTGGTTTGCTGCAAAGAAATAACAGCACCAAAAGGGTATTTATTAACTGATGGCATTCATTGCAGTAATAAAGAGTGCAAGCTTTGGATCACAAGATGTATGGGTCTGCCCTTGGAATCTGCATACCCTGGGAACATGAACAAATAGAAATGGGAGAGAGGCTGCATTGAGTTTGGCATCTTGAGCAATTGCTATAATATTACGAAAAGTGTCACTTAAACAACATTCTTGAATCATGCGACTGGCAGCAGACTGAGAGCGGATCACTAGAGACACTGCCACAAGTAACTGGCACCAACTAAAGCTTTTAGTCATTGCATCCATTAGTAGTCAGAACATGGAAGTCTGATAAATGTCCTTCTCTGCTACAAAACAGGAGTAAGTTTGGGGGGGAATACCTTCTGCAGTACTTTCTCCATTCATTTCCTTTTGTTTTATCCGTGGTTTTTATATAAATAACCAGCTAGTTTTTACTGTTGATGTCGTGTAATTTGGGGCATTGCAACTCTGGACTGAAATGTACAATTGAAAATGATTCCAGACACCCACTCTGTTCATGAAACCATCTCCTGATTGCCTCTTGGGGTGGCCGGGGGGCACAGTGGTTGGCACTGCTGCCTCACAGCACCAGGGATGTGGGTTCGATTCCCGGCTTGGGTGACTGTGTGGAGTTTGTTTGTTCTCTCTGTGTTTGTGTGGCTTTCCTTTGGGTGCTCCGGTTTCCTCCCGCAGTCTGGAAGATGTGCTGGTTAGGTGTATTGGCCATGCTAAATTCTCCTTCAGTGTACCCGAACAGGCGTCGGAGTGTGGTGACTAGGGGATTTTCACAGCAACTTCATTGCAGTGTTACTGTAAGCCTACTTGTGGCACTAATAAATAAACACTAGGAGTGATATGACATGTTCTTTGGCTAAGGGTGACAGACCTTCAGCAGTTTAGTGCAGGACATAGAACATAGAACATGGAACAGTACAGCACAGAACATGCCCTTTGGCCCACGATGTTGTGCCGAGCTTTATCTGAACAGCCAATCATACGAGTTGTGCGTGACATAAGACGAAAGGTTTACAGTGGAATATGGCCCATGATAGTCACCATGACGATACTGTGCCATTAAAAAATATATTTTAATCATATTTCTCTACAAGATGTTTTAGCAGTGCCTGGCACTTTGTCAGAGCCATTTTGTCTGCAGCCTGTGTTCTCTATTGTTACTGAAGCAGTATAATTGGCATCATGCTGGTTTTAATCCAAACTAATTGTTTCAATGTTCCCCTGGGATGGCAGAGGAGAGCTTGATTGGGGATGATTGATAAGTCAGGTCATATTATTGAGGACAGCTATGTTTTCACAGAGAAGCCCAGTTTTAGTTTCGTTTTTCAAAGGTTTCTTGGAGCTGAGAGAGGCAGCAGTGCTTTTCCCCTTCTCTGGAGTTGGAGTTTTTGCTGTTTAAGTGTTGCTGTCTCGATGCTGCTTTTGTGTTCAGAGAGAGCAGTCTCTCTCTTTTCCCCTCTCTGAAGTCTGGAGACTGGAAGCTGCCAGAGATTGGCTGTTTTGAGGATATATCCTTCTCAGAAAACTGCTGCCTTGGATTTCTGTCCATAAGTGCTAAAAAGCTCAAAATCCAGCATCACGTGAGCAAACACGTGTTTGTGCTAACTAATTCTGTAGAAGGGTGTATGTCTGTGGGATATTGTTTTAAATTGGAATAACAGAGATAGCTAGCTGTTAAGAGATATACTGTGTCATGTTTAAGTCTTGTGCTTGGTAAAAGTTATGCTAATTCATTTTGTCACATTCTAACTGTGTTCTTAAATAAAGTTGGTTTTGATAAAAGCTTCCTAGTGGGTCACTTGAATCATACCTGGAGTGAAACACTTTATGTTTACCAATGCCAAAATCAAATGTAAAACTTAGGGTCAAGGCTAACTTCACAAAATACCTTGGAGTTTCGGGCCTGGGTCTTAACATTGCATTGACACAACAATTGCATTTGCCTTTTAAAGATCAGAATTATAGTTTTCCTAGCCACTAATAAAGGTTACTTTTGTTTCTTTTTTAAAGGAAAACATTGTTAGCACATAACAATACTGGGAAGGCTCACAAGGAGGTAATTGGTGAGGGAGGAGGGGTGTCACCTTCTATATGAACCACTGGGGTCCATGTCCTAAAGGTGGCTGTTTCCATGATGTGGTTAAGTAGGGAGTTCCAGGATTCTGACCCAGGGATAATGAAGGATTATCCTCATGGTATATTCACAAACCCCTGAATGGCCATTGCTTCCGTGCCTAGCTTTGAGCGTTTTGTCAGGAACTAATGCTTTTTATGAAATATACAGTGACCCAAAACTGGACAGAGTACCCTTAACTGCAATCCTGCACTTTGCTGTGGAACATTAATCTAATCTCCTTGGTCATAAAGTGCAAAACGTGACAAAGCACCCTTAATATTCTGTTTATCTTTTTAATTATCTTTCTCTTACACTGTAATTGTACCGAAATAATTTTCCTCATTGACCAAGTGACAATCTGGTGAACAATGCAACATTTTTGCAAGCTTGCATTTCTCTATTTTGGATATTTCAAGCCTACCTAAGGGGACTCTATTCAATTTTCCTTCTCATTGACTGTTTCAATATGTTTAAACATTTGCTTTTAATTCCCTCATTGAGAGCGTTGTAAAAATGGGAGGTCTAAGGTCTCACCCTTGCGGGTGTCAAAATGTGACGCCTATTTATAACTAACCTTGGGTGTAACCACTTTTCAGTGCAATTCACTGCCTGTGTGCTAATCCATGAGATATCAACCTTCACTACCAGCCTCTTGTGAGATGTATTATGACATTCTATTTGAAAGTCAAGATCCGTAATATCTGCGGGAAGAGTTGTCTTCAGTATACGGATCAATAGTTCCCTGCTTCCTTACAGACTGGGCCAGAGATTTGCATGTTCTTTTTCAAGTCAAGATCCCCCAACCCTCCTTCATGAGAAAGGAAAATGAAGAACTTAGTTCAAAATTCAGTCACTTTGATTATTTGCTCTTGATTTTGCACCTACATCAAATGGAAAGCAGCCTGCCTTTTCACCACCCAAATCAGTAATTTCAACCAGTACAAACATAAGTGGAAACATACTCCCTTAATGTCCAACAATTTAGTTGTATTTACTATTTTCATGTCCTCTCCCTGAATTTCTGTTTTAGCAGCCTTTGTATGATCAATAATTTGGAAAATTGATAGACAGTCTTTTAATATCTATCTATGCATTCAAAGTTAGTTGTATATGATCAGATTGAGGGTAGATTTTTAAGTAAGTTTGTCACTTCTGTGGGATAATTTCTGATCGTCCATGTTCAATGCAAGCCTTCTGTTTCTGATTTTTTGAAATGTTTGTCATCTTCAAGAGTGATCTTCAACCCTGTCTTTCTTACCTCACTAAATATAATTTTCCATGCAGTGAAGCTCACATCAAATGCCTCATAAGTTAACCTGAAGAACGGCAGTATGTGTGAAGCTATTGGTAAATAGTGTTGTTGGCATGGCCTAAATTGAAAATAAGGGGGTATTTTGGTGAAAGGGAAAAGTGGGTACTGCACTAATAAAACACATCTGTTTGAAAGTTGTTACTGACATAACTTTGGAGCTACCAAAATTAACCTAATCTGAACTTTCATGGGGCGGCACAATGGCACAGTGGTTCGCACTGCAGCCTCACAGTTCCAGGGACCAGGGTTCGATTCCCGGCTTGGGTCACTGTCTATGTGGAGTCTGTACGTCCTCCCCGTGTCTGCGTAGGTTTCCTCTGGGTACTCAGGTTTCCTCCCACAGTCTGAAAGATGTGCTAGTTAGGTGCATTGGCCGTGCTAAATTCTCCCTCAGTATACCCGAACAGGCACCGGAGTGTGGTGACTCGGGGATTTTCACACTAACTTCATTGCTGTGTTAATGTAAGCCTACTTGTGACACTAATAAATAAAGATTAAAACTTTAAACGGACAGCTGCAAGTTTGGTATTTAAATAGTACTTGGAAGCAATTTTTGTGCAGTGGTATCTCCTCTTTGCTCTCTCTCGCAGATACAGAGAGCACTGGTAGAGACGGGCACATTTCAGGATGGCTTATGGACCTTGAGAGAGGGCACACAGGTTCTCAGACATGGTGGTGGGAATAATTGTCATTGCCATGGTTGTCATGGTGGTGGTGATGGTTACCCAGAGGAGGAGGGATTCCTGTACCCTCTGGGAGGAAGGAGTCCAGCTCACTCACTTGCCTTCTACCCTCAGCAGCTGGTGCCGTTTGACCTGACCTCGTGTTCTCCTCTCAGCACTTGTCCAAATCAAAAGGGACTCTTATCAAGATGCTATTGACTAAACACACAATTTCTCCTGGAGGCTCCTATAATGTATCCAACGAGCTAGAGTAGCGTGGCACTGTCTAGATAAAATCCTGACAAAATCTCCAAAATGGAGTGTTGGTGAAATCTTGATTAAGTGTTCCAGAAAGCCTTTCCATGTGCTTCAAAAATCCTCGTCAAACTTCCAGTCGAAAGTGAACAGCAAAAGCCGAGAGAGGCTTGAGGCAATGTTTGAAATGCTCAGCAACAATTTGTTTGCCCCCAGTCAGCGAGATAGTATTAAGTGAATGTGTTAGTTGAAACCATGTCTGCGTGGGTTTCCTCCCACAGTCCAAAGGTGTGCGGGTTAGGTTGATTGGCCATGCTAAATTGCCTCTTAGTGTCCTGGGATGTGATAGGTTAGAGGGATTAGCAGGGTAGCTAAGCGGGGATAGGACAAAGAACAAAGAACAAAGAAAATTACAGCACAGAAACAGGCCCTTCGGCCCTCCAAGACTGCACCGACCATGCTGCCCGACTTAACTAAAACCCCCTACCCTTCCAGGGACCATATCCCTCTATTCCCATCCTTGGGTGTCCATGTGCATAGATCCCTGAAAGTTGGCACCCAGGTTGATAGGGTTGTTAAGAAGGCGTACGGTGTGTTAGCTTTTATTGGTAGAGGGATTGAGTTTCGGAGCCAGGAGGTCATGCTGCAACTGTACAAAACTCTGGTGCGGCTGCATTTGGAGTATTGCGTACAGTTCTGGTCGCCGTATTATAGGAAAGACGTGGAAGTGTTGGAAAGGGTGCAGAGGAGATTTACCAGGATGTTGCCTGGTATGGTGGGAAAATCGTATGAGGAAAGGCTGAGGGGCTTGAGGTTGTTTTCGTTAGAGAGAAGGTGGTTAAGAGGTGACTTAATAGAGGCATACAAGATGATCAGAGGATTAGATAGGGTGCATAGTGAGAGCCTTTTTCCTCGGATGGTGTTGGCTAGCATGAGGAGACATAGCTTTAAATTGAGGGTTGAGAGATATAGGACAGATGTTAGAGGTAGGTTCTTTACTCAGAGAGTAGTAAGGGCGTGGAATGCCCTGCCTGCAGCAGTGGTGGACTCGTCAACGTTGAGAGCGTTCAAGTGGTTATTGGATAAACAGATGGATGATATTGGAATAGTGTAGATTACAGGGGCTTTAGATTGGTACCACTGATCGGCGCAACATCGAGGGCCGAAGGGCCTGTACTGCGCTGTAATGTTCTATGTTCTATGTTCTATGTTCTATTCATGTACTTGTCAAGGCGCCCTTTAAAAGTCACTACCATACCCACTTCCACTACCTCCCCCGGCAACGAGTTCCAGGCACCCACTACTCTCTGTGTGAAAGATCTGCCTCGTACGTCTCCTTTAAACCTTGCACCTCGCACCTTAAACCTACGCCCCCGAGTAATTGGCTCTTCCACCCTGGGAAAAAACTTCTGACTATCCACTCTGTAGACTTCTAACAGGTCTCCCTCAACCTCCGTCGCTCCAGTAAGAATAAACCAAGTTTCTCCAACCTCTCTTCATAGCTAATACCCTCCATATCAGGCAACATCCTGGTAAATCTTTTCTGTACCCTCTCCAAAGCCTCCACATCCTTCTGGTAGTGTGGCGACCAGAATTGAACATTATATTCCAAGTGCGGCTGAACTAAGGTTCTATAAAGCTGCAACATGACTTGCTAATTTTTAAACTCAGTACTCCGGCTGATGAAGGCAAGCATGCCGTCTGCCTTCTTGACTACCTTCTCCACCTGCGTTGCCACTTTCAGTGACCTGTGTACCTGTACACCCAGATCCTTTTGCCTATCAATACTCCTAAGGGTTCTGCCATTTACTGTATATTTCCTATCTGTATTAGACCTTCCAAAATGCATTACCTCACATTTGTCCGGATTAAACTCCATCTGCCATCTCTCCGTCCAAGTCTCCAACTGATCTATATCCTGCTGTATCCTCTGATGGTCCTCATCGCTATCTGCAAATCCACCAACCTTTGTGTCGTCCGCAAACTTACTAATCAATCCAGTTACATTTTCCTCCAAATCATTTATATATATTACAAACAGGATCTGGGTGGGGTTGGTGTCGGTGCAGACTCAATGGGCCGAATGGCCTCCTTCTGCACTGTAGGGATTCTATGATTCTATGAAATGGTGGCTCCCAAAATGCCGTGCAGCTTCCTTAATGAGCGTAATCAGTCAATTTAATTGTTGACCAGACCCTGAACGATCCTGTAAATGCCCGCTCCTAGCACACACAAATAACTCCTTTATTAAGGTGATAACTTGACCTAAACTGGCAGTGTAGCTCAGGACTCTGCTGTGACCAAGTCACAGCTAAACTGAAGAGGCTAAGAAAATAAAATCATTCCATTCTCCGGAATTAAAACATATATGGCCTTGATCATAAATTTGTGCCTTTTTGCATTTATCACTGGCATACAGTTTAAAATGAAAGGGAAATCTGGCTCCACTTAACGGCTTACATTTCAATGGCAACTACAATATTTTTATCAAAAAAGTTCCGATGTCAATGATGGTAATTGTTAATTGCACCAAAGTTGGTGCTCAGTTTTATATCATTTTTACTCAGCCAAAAGCTTATTCTATCACCGAGTACAGGACTATGGGGTATGATCAGAGCGATGGGATTAGTTGGATAGTGTTTTAAGATCCAACACAGACCCAATGGGCCAAATAACCACCCTGTGTGCTGTACGACTCTATGAGTTATGTCTAAGCTATTACAGAAGTCTGACAATGTAATTATTTACACAGAGCAACATAATTTAAACTATTTCCAGAAATAACTTTGTAAAAATGATGAAGCCATTCTCCTCGAAAGCGACTGCGCTGCAAAATACATCTTTCATCCTCGGGATTTAATTACTCACCAAAGGAAAAATAAATTCCTGCGCATCACAAACTAAATATGTGGCTAAATTAATTTACAAATCTGTAACAATGCTAAGCCACTTTCTGTCTGGTGCCAATGCATCAGGGGGATTTTTTTTTGAATTACAGATGGACCAAAGGACTAATCTGAATTTAGATTAAGAATTTGAACAAATATTTCTTTATCCAGAATAAATTAGAAATATTCCTTTGTGAGGAAATATTTAGCACTTTATCAGAGTTGATGGGTTATCTGTATTAAACATGATTTTAAATTCCAATAGCATTGCTGTTGCCTTATTTAGGACTTTATTGAACATTCATATTCAATTCACAGAAGACAATTATAATGTCCTTGCGACTTTTGCGAGATATAGTCTGTGTAATGTGTTGCATATTAATATAACATTATTAAAATTTATTATGCTCATATCTGTTTTTTTATATGGTTTGAGAATAAGTCATTATGTATTATCTGCTGTTGTGTGAAAAGAGACACCCTTTGCAATCTTCAGCCCATTTCCCAAATCTTATTACATGTTATTCAAAACTATATAACCCGAGGACATTTTGGGACTATGTCCCCTTGTTCCCTCTCAGACAGACATGAGAGGTCTGGAGCGAGATTCCCCGGCCTCTGAGCCATGTTGTTTGCTGGCAGCGAGATTCTCCAGTCCCGCTGCTGTCAATGGGAATTCCCATTAACGTCACCCCGTGTTGGTGGAAACCCTCGGGCGGGGGTGCGCCCACCCGAGGAGAAACCCACCAGCGTGGACGGCTGGAAAATTCGGGCCATATGGGACAGAATTTTGAGCCTACGTTAGCAGCCAGCATAAACAGTGACGCGGACCCAAAATCCTACGATTTTCCCTGCCCCTTGCCTGTGAAGTAATGAGGTTGCCGGGACCTTATTTCAATAGATTTAAATAAATGTCAATATCATTAACGGGCTTCCCAGCCGAATGATTCCCCTCCCATTGAATATTCATAAAACCCGTCGGTGAGGTTTACTATAGGTGTATGGGCAGCGTGGACAAGTTGGGCCAACGGGCCTGTTTCCATGCTGTAAACCTCTTTGGACTTTATAACCTCTATAACTCTATATGAGAACGGGAAGCAGTCAATGGGTGACAAGGTAAGTATAGAAACATAGAAACAAAGAAACTAGAAGCAGGAGGAGGCCATTTGGCCCTTCAAGCCTGCTCCGCCATTCACCTTGATCATGGCTGATCATCAAATTCAATGCCCTGATACCCTCTTCCTCCCATATCCCTTGACAGCTTTAGCCCCAAGAGCTATATTTAATTAATTTCTTCTTGAAATCAGGCAATGTTTCAGCCTCAACTACATTGTGTGGTAGTGAGTTCCACACATACACCACCCTCTGGGTGAAGAAATTTCTCCTCACCTCAGTCCTAAAAGGTTTACCCCTTATCCTCAAACTTTGACCCCTAGTTCTGGAAGCACTGCCTCAGTACAGCTTGGCACTGTCCCCTGGCACAGTTTAGCACTGTCTATGGCAATGCCCACAGCACAGGTTGCCACACTGGCAATGCACTGTGGCACTACCTGGCAGTGATGGGGGAATGGGCGGGTATGGGGGGGGGGTGGGGGTGGGCCCTCTTGTGAGGAGGTGTAATGGGATGGAGAGCTGATGTCTGAGAGGGGGCACAGTGCCCTGATACTTGTGTGGCGGGGAGGAAGGAGTACTCTGATGTGGTGAATCACCCTGATGCTTGGAGGGATGGGGACAGCTCTAGGTCCATGTGAGGTGGGGGGGGTGGGAGTTAATTCGCAGCGCTCATTGCGCCTTTTAAAGATGACATTCGGATCTCTGTGAAGCCGGCCTTGCCAGCTCTATCAGACCCCACCCCACCAGAGTGACAGCACCCCCAGATCCCCCCCTACACTGAAACTGGAGAGAAAACTCAGCTGTACAGCTGGAGAAAGACATGCCGGTTTTCAGTCTGACACTGACAAGAACTGGTAAAATTCCACCCACCCATCACAGAATCATAGAATCATAGAATGATGCTATTTCATTACAACAGCTAAGAAGCTTTTGCTGGTGGGGTCTGGCTATTATTTGTTCCTCACCTAACGCTGTATCTCTGAAGGAAAGCAGATCCTCTAGTCATTATCACCTTTCTATTTGTGGGTTCTTCTTACACCACACTACATCAAAAGCACCTCATTTTGGAATATTTTGAGGTCATGAAAAATGCTACATAAATGTATGTTCTTTCTCTAAATTAAAACTTCAGCAATTGGGAAGGTAGCTTCATTCCATCTCTCTAACCTGCATGGCACTGATTGATGATTCTCAGTAATGACTCACCTTCTGTCTAATTGAAGCAGCATTTTGTGTTAAAAGTTCAGAAATGTGTGTAACAGGAAATAAAGTGGGACATTACATCAGAATTTTCCTTTCTTGTCTATGTTTGCCTGTAGGCTAATTGTTATTTTCCCTTCCGTATGATTTCTGTACCCTCTAAAGAATCATTGATCATTTTTCCAAATATAATCGCTTGTATGTCATCTGATCAATGTTACACTAAGATGTCTGCATGAGGCCACATTCAACAGAATTTAAGTGTTTAGTATGGATTTCCCTTTCGAAAGTGTCTACCTCTGTTTAGATTAATACCCAAATTTTCCAGTCCCGCCCACCCCTGCGGTGGGTTTTCCACGGCGTAGGCAGCTCGCCATTGGCCGGTGGTGGGATTTTCCAGTCCCACCGAAGTCAATGGTAATTTGCATGCCTCGCCCGTCCTGCGCGCCAGGGAACCCGTGGTGAGGAGTAATTTCAGCAGGACTGGAAGATACCACCAGCGGAAAGGGCTGGAAAATCCTGCCCTTGGATGTAAATCCATAAGACCATAAGATATAGGAGCAGAATTAGGCTATTCAGCCCATTGGGTCTGCTCCGCCATTCAATCATGGCTGATATGATTCTCATCCCCATTCTCCTGCCTTCTCCCCGTAACCCTTGATCCCCTTATTAATCATGGATTTTGTTCCTTCAGTTAATTTAATTTTCAGAAGTAACACGATTTTAGTCTGAAATAACTGAATCCAATATTATCAAAAGTACGCTGCAACTGAATGGCAATTCTATGATTTAACAATAAGTTGCTTTCGTGCAATGCCATTAATGCAGAAAAATGCCTAACACACTCTCAAAGCGATGGTTAAAAATTGGATACTGAACCACATGTGGGGACATCGTCTGTCTTCTTGTTATTGGAGATGGTCATTACCTGGTGCCTACGTGACACAAAACCATGTGCCACTTGTCAACTTAAGCCCCAATGCTACCCAAATCCAGCTGTGGGCTGGAAGGGATAGCCTTATTAGCAGAGGAGTTGTGAATCGAGCTGAACACGGGGGAATCTTCAGAAATAACCTCTTCTGACCTTAGAATGAAGTTCACATCACTGACGAAGATGGTTGGGCTGAGGATGCTGCCCCAGAGGTTTCCAACAAGCTGTCTGACAACTGCAACAATCTTTCAGTCCCTTACGTTACATCCCCAGGTATTGGAGAACTTCCCCACTTGATTGCCCAATGGCCACCAGCTTCACCAGTGTTTCCTTGCGCTGTATTTGGACAATTTCTGTGTCAACTGATCTCACATCTCCCCTGGTATTCAGTTCTTGTGTCCATGTCTGTGACCAAGTCTGAGCTGAGTTCTGGGGTAATGAGTGTGAGTAAGAAAGTTGTTAATGCTTCTTTATGGTATTGTCAATGCTGTCTCCTATCACTGCTGATGATTGGGAGGAGGGTGATAGGTTGGTAACCGGCTGGGTTTAATGTATCTTGTTTTATTTTGTGAAATGGCTGTCTACTTGACAATATGTGAAGAGTTTTCCATGTTGATTACGTTGTAGATGTACTGAGCAGCCTGGCAAGAGTTGTCAGCTGGTGATGGGATAGAGGGGGTTGGTGTTGGGAATGACTGAGGCACTGAGTGATTTATTCTGCTCCATATCCAACCACAACAGGAATTGGACAGGTTTTGTTACCTCTGCTGCATCCAGAGAATTCAGCCGCTTGACATCAAATGGAATGAAGTCAATTGATTAGGATCTGTGCTGGTAAAGGACTCTGGAGTGTAAGTGGCCTCAGTACTTCAGCCTCATCATCATTGGGGGTGCATATCATGGAATCATAGAAACCCAGTAGTGCAGAAGAAGGCCATTTGGCCCATCAAGTCTGCGCCGGCAACAATCCCACCCCAGGCTCTATCCCCACAACCCCACACATTTACCCCGCTAATCCCTCCAACGTACATATCCCAGGACACTAAGGGGCAATTTAGCATGGCCAATCAACTGAACCCACACATCTTTGGACTGTGGGTGGAAACTTCAGCACCTGAGGAGATCCATGCAGTCACGGGGAGAACGTGCAAACTCCACACAGACAGTGGGCCTGATTTTACCATTTTCATTCTAAGTGCTGAATCTGGGCGTAATGCAGATCCGACTTAGAAATCTGCTTTCAGGCGCCCCCATACGTTCTCAGCCATCTCCAGTCCCATTCGCACTATGGGCGAGGCTTAGCACAGCCGAAACGAAAAAGCGCGCCCGTGTCAGATCGCTCCCGGGCCGCAGAAAGTGGAGAAAGTGGCCCGGGAGCGAAAAGCGGCAGCGATGGTGTATCTCGGAAGGGGGGGGCGGGCAGATGGATCTCTGGGCAGGGGGGGCAGATGGATCTCTGGTGGGGGGGGCAGGGGGTCCGCTGCCACTCCACAGGCGATCGGTGGGGGGGGGGAGGGGGGCAGGGGTGGCGATTGGTCTGGGGTGGATAAGGGGGGCAGTGATGTGTGTGTGTGTCCCTTATCCACCCCCCCCACGACCCAGACCAATCGTCACCCCTTCCCCCCCTCCCCCCCACCAATCGCCCGCAGAGTGGCAGCAGACACCCCCCTGCACCCCCACCAGAGCTCCGTCTGCCCCCTCCACCAGAGATCCATCTGCCCCCCACCAGAGATCCATCTGCCCCTCCCACCAGAGATCCATCTGCCCCCCCCACCAGAGATCCATCTGCCCCCCCACCAGAGATCCATCTGCCCCCCCACCAGAGATCCATCTGCCCCCAGCACCAGAGATCCATCTGCCCCCCCCCCACCAGAGATCCATCTGCCCCCCCCCCCCGAGATACATCTTACCCGCCTCCTCCTCCTCCCCCCCCCCAACCAGACAATGATCTGACCTCACTCCCCTCCTCCCCCCTCCAACCAGAGAATGGTCTGACCCGCCTCCCTCCTTCCCCCCACCACTGATCTGAGTTAGAGAGCCGTTGGAAACACTGAACGCGCCCTTCAGAGGCTGGAGCGCCCGACTCAGACTTTTATTTTGCAGGTCCGTTACGGCGCGGTTCCGGATCGGCAAACGCGGTGGTAAAGGGGGAAATGCTGATAAAGTTGGGCGGGGAGTTCATTAATTCAATTTAAATGCATGAAAATGCATTTAAATCGTCGTTGCGCCCGTTTTGGGCGCGAATCGAATCGCCGCCATTCCCGGGTTTTCGGTAGAGTGGTGATCTGCGCGGATGCAGTTGCGGATCGCGATAAAGGCCTCACACCCGACTTTACCACGTTTTCGGGTGCGAGGCAATGGTAAAATAGGACCCAGTGACCCAAGTCGGGAACCGAACCCGTGTCCCTGGAGCTGTGAGGCAACAGTGATAACCATTGTGCCATCGTGCCACTGGTTATTGGAGTTCTCCCCTCCCATTAATTGTTGGATTATTCACACCATTTGTGACTGAATATGGTCAAGCTTGCAAACTTTGAAGCTTTGAGAATCCTTACCATACAGAAAAAACCATTTGGCCCACCGAGTCTGCACCAACTCTCTGACGAGTACCTTACCCAGGATCTCTGCCCCACCCTATCCCTGTAACCCCACACATTTAGCACGGCCAAAGCAACAGACCTGCACATCTTTGGACTGTGGGAGGAAGCCGGAGCACCCGGAGAAAACCCACGCAGACACGGGAAGAATATGCAACACACAGACAGTGACTCAAGCTGGGAATCGAACCCAGGTCCCTGGCGCTGTGAGGCAGCAGTGCTAACCACTGTGCCACCGTGCCGTGAAGAAGTGGAAGCTGAGAAAGTATGATCACTTGAAAAGTTGGGGCGTGAGTGTGGTGTTGGCGACAATCGAAGGTGAAACATTGGGAAAGGACAGGCCAAGTCCAGGAGGGACTAGTTGAGTGGACATCATCAGAAACTGGAGGAAGGGAGAAATGACAGTGGCACGCAGAATTACAATGAATAGAGAGAGATAACTCCAGCCCCTCATGGACTCTCGCTAATGATGGGATGGAATGGAGAGAACTTTGCTGAAATGTGCAGGTTATAGAACAATGCAACAGGAGTAGTAATCTAGCTCTTTGAACCTGAGATTATGGCCAATCTGTGACCCAATTCCATTTACCCAACTTTGCCACATTTCCCTCCATACCCTTTACCAACAAAGATCTATCAATCGCAGTTTTAAAATGCGCAGTTAACCCAGCATCAAGTGTGGCTTTTAGAAGAGAGGTCCAAACTCCTAGCAGTCTTTGTGTTACGAGGATATTTCTGAGCTTCACACCTGAAAGGTCGGGTTCTCATTTCTTTGTTTATATTCCTAAGCACTAGACTCCCAAAATAGTGAAGATAGTTTCTCTTTATCTGTTCCCGTGTAGTTGTGGGTGGCAGAGGTCTATCAACATAGTTGCTTTGGTGTTCAGCATGTTGCAGCTCCATTAAGATGGTACTTATTTCTATGTTATGCCTTGTACTGCTGCTGGCATACATTTCTACCTCTTGATCAAACCAAGGTTACTTACCTAGCCCGATGTTGACAGATTAATGAGGGTTGTGTCGAACCTTCAGGTTACAGATTTTGATTATGTGTAGGTCCACAGAGCCCAAAAACAGAAAATGCTGCAAAATCTCAGCAGGTCTAGCAGCATAGAATCATAGAAACTCTACAGTGCTGAAGGAGGCCATTTGGTCCATCGAGTCTGCCCCGTCAACAATCCCACCCAGGCCCTAGCCCCATCACCCCACATATTTACCCCGCTAATCGCCTTAACCTACACATCCCGGGACACTAAGGGTCGATTTAGCATGGCCAATCAACCTATCCCACACATCTTTGGACTGTGGGAGGAAACCGGAGCACCCAGAGGAAACCCACGCAGAGACAGGGAGAATGTTCAGACTCCACGTAGACAGTGACCCAAGCCGGGAATCGAACCCGGGTCCCTGGTGCTGTGAGGCAGCAGTGCTAAACACAGTGCCATCCCATCTGTGGAAAGAG
This sequence comes from Mustelus asterias, assembly GCF_964213995.1. NCBI lineage: Eukaryota > Metazoa > Chordata > Chondrichthyes > Carcharhiniformes > Triakidae > Mustelus > Mustelus asterias. The sequence continues at coordinate 137,192,215 of NC_135804.1, forward strand.
AATGGAGCTAACGTTTCGAGTCTGGATGTCCCTTCTCCAGCTCTGATGTTGATCATATTGACTTCAGTTTGGACAGCTGGAGCTGATTTTATTCTGCTCACTTCACACAATTATATTATTAGCATGGCATCGGACAGCACAGAATTAAGCTCTTCAGCCCATCCTCCCTGCACAAAGTCTTTGAAGCAGTGATCCATTTATTCCCAGTTCCACGGCGTCTCACTGCAGCACTTGCCAAGCAATCTTGGCTCCATTGCAAGACTTTGAGTGGAATTTAATACCCCACCCTTGGGGTGATTTTGGAGGCAGGGGGTACATTTAATTAGGTGGAAGGGCACCAAATGTGCACCCCCTCCTCTGATAAAATCAAGGGTGGTAAAGATCATGGAAGTCTTACCCACCTCAAGGCCCTGAAGTGGACATTTAGGCCGAAATTCTCCCAAAAAATTCTAAGGGCCTGATTTTACCATTGCGTTGCGCCTGTTTGCGGACGTGAAAACATGGTAAAGTCGGGCGTGAGGTGATTAGCATGATTCACACCTGCGTCCGCGCAGATTCCCACTTTACCAAAGCCTGAAAATGGCCGCAATCGGAACCGCGCCCAAAACGTGCGCGACGTGAATTTAAATGCATTTGCATGCATTTAAACTGACTTAATGAGCTGGACGCCCAAACTTACCAGCATTTCCTCCTTTACTATCGCGTTGGCCCATCCAGATGCGGCGCAAAACAGACATGCTCGTAAAGGTCTGTTTCGGGCGCTCCAGCTTCTGAAGAGGTAAGTTCGGAACTTCTGGCGGCTCTCTAACTCAGATCGGTGGTGTGGGGAGATAGCGGAGGAGGGGGCGGGCCAGATGTTTCTCTGGTGGGGGGGGTGGGGGGGGGGGTGGGGAGAGCAGGAGTAGAGGGGTCTGCTGCCATTCTGCGGGCGATCGATGGGAGGGAAGGGAGGCAGGGAGTCGTGATCTGTTTGGTAGCAGGGGGCATGGGTGGATAAGGGGGACAGTTGTGGGCGTGGGGCGATGTGTGTGGGGGCCATTGCTCCCGGGCCGCTTTATCCGTTTTTTGCAGCTTGGGAACGATGTGACAGGGGCACGCTTTTCAAATTTTTCCACTGCGCATGCACAGTTGAAGGCTCCAATTGGAGCAGCAGCATTTCGGGCGTGATAAGCCCTGCCCACAGCGCGATTCAGACTCCAATTCTTTTTCCAGCCTAAGTGCGTATGGGGCGCCTGAGAACAGGTTTACAAGTCGGATCTGAATCACGCCCAGATTCAGCACTTGGAATCAAAATGGTAAAATTGCCCCCTAAGTGTCGAATTCGCGGGAAAACTGAAGTAATTCATGTTGGTTTTTTCAGTGGGAATTCACACTAGAATCTCCCACACTCTGTGCACTGTAGCAGCCACCAGCAGGAATATCATTCGATTTCAGGGGATGGGGAGGCTGAAACCAGCAGACTTCAGTGGCCAACATGATCACTGGTCAGTCCAGGGCCCCTGCAGTGCTGCTCCCCCAACCCCACCACAGCCCGATCACAGGCCCACCGACCCCCTGGGGCGGCACGGTAGCACAGTGGTTAGCACTGCTGCTTCACAGCTCCAGGGACCTGGGTTCGATTCCCGGCTCGGGTCACTGTCTGTGTGGAGTTTGCACATTCTCCTCGTGTCTGCGTGGGTTTCCTCCGGGTGCTCCGGTTTCCTCCCACAGTCCAAAGATGTGCGGGTTAGGTTGATTGGCCATGCTAAAAATTGTCCCTTAGTATCCTGAGATGCGTAGGTTAGAGGGATTAGCGGGTAGATATGTAGGGATATGGGGGTACAGCCTGGGTGGGATTGTGGTCGGTGCAGACTCGATGGGCCGAATGGCCTCTTTCTGTACTGTAGGGTTTCTATGATCATTCCCGGGACCCCCCTCCGCACGCAGTGCCGACCCCCAGCAGGCAGACCCCTCCCCTCAGCCCGCCCAACTCTCCAGCTCCCCCCCCCCCGAGTGAAACCCCATGCGGCAGACACCCCCCTCCTGCAGACACCCACAGCACCCCCCCCCCGACCCCCTGAGCAATGCCGGGGGCACAGGCTGGCACTGCCAGAGTGCCCATGCCCAGGGGGCACCATCCTGCTGCTGCCCGACCCCCTGGGGGGGTCCCAGTTGCCCCCCCCCTTCACTCTGGTGGGGTGGGAGAGGCTAGCAGGCCCAGAGAATTCAGTCCCGGGCCCGCTAATTACATTTAAATTATGTTAAAAACAGATTAAAATTACTTGCCTGGTCTTCCTGCCAGTTTCCAGCACAGATCTGACGGTGCCAGGAATCCGGGGTTGGGAGATGCGCATGAGGCAGGAACGCATGTCCAGCCACGAGATTCTCCCACCCCACTGCGCTCGAGAATTAGTGCGGCAGGGTGGGAGAATCAGCCCCTCAGTGCCAATCAATGCTTGTTTTGTGTTTTCTCATGTCTTTCATACAGCTAACTATCTTGTGCTGTGTCTGTGTTATGCTGAAAAATGAGGCTTCATTCGTTGTAGAGAAATCCTGGCTGAATGCAAATGAAGAGTGAATTGCTGTCCTGAGGAAATGGACAACTCTGAAACACGACCATGAGAAAGTTAATTTAAATTCTGCCACATTGAAAATGTAAGCTGGCCAGAAGTTATGCCTCTTGATTTAATCCTGGGGAAAAGATAGGGGGCATTAAAAATTCAAACACTTTGAATATGAATTCAGTGTACGGTAAATTCCATTGTTTCCTGATGCCAATCGAGTCGTGTCCCAGTGAGAAGCATCACGACTTGATGGAGATGTGGGGGAGAAAGGAATAGATTTCCTTTTCTTATTTGATGAAGTTCAAATCAGCAGAAGATGCAGAAGATAAATGCATCCAATGCACAATGTTGTAGCGTCAATGATAATGTTGCACAATCTTAAGCACACAGAGATCACATCATCTCTTTTCGTCTGTTATGATGATCACAAAATCTGATTACAGTGATAGAGTACGCTGTTGTATTTGATTATGGCACTGCGCTAGACCCACATTATTATCACTTGGCCACAGAAAGAATGCATTCTTTTGCGGTTTGTTTCAGGTGAGCGCTGCCACGCGGAAACCTGGCTGGGTATTTCAGCCACAAAGTGATTTGGGCCAATTATCCTATTGGCTGCAGTATATCACTCCTGTCAGAATGCTCCAAGGTCACTTTTTAACAGGACGCTTACCTGCACTGATGAATTACAGTGTCAGTCACTGCTCCAGAATGAGAATGCTGCACTCTCTTTCGCCACCTAATCCACCTCTCCAGTCCTGATTCTATCATTTAGGCAGAAGAATATATAAGAGTGAAAAGCCTGCTGTGTGGGCAGGTTGGATGTGAGATTATTCGTCTGAGATACACAACTCGGACTATAGGCCGAGGGATTTCTACGTTTAAAATCTTAGAAACCCTACAGCACAGAAAGAGGCCATTCGGCCCATCGAGTCTGCACCGACCACAATCCCACCCAGGCCCTACCCCCATATCCCTACGTATTTACCCACTAATCCCTCTAACCTACGCATCTCAGGACACTAAGGGCAATTTTAGCATGGCCAATCAACCTAACCCGCACATCTTTGGACTGTGGGAGGAAACCGGAGCACCCGGAGGAAACCCACGCAGACACGAGGAGAATGTGCAAACTCCACACAGACAGTGACCCAAGCCGGGAATCGAACCCAGGTCCCTGGAGCTGTGAAGCAGCAGTGCTAACCACTGTGCTACCGTGCCGCTCAATTTAATTGATTTAATCTTGATTGATTTAATCGTACCGTTTATGTTTTGAGAAGAGGAACACTTTCTGAAGAATCTGCCATAACACCCTGCCTCACCTGTGCCACAGCAGAAGCACTTGTCACATTGAAAGCAAAGAAAGATGTGCATTTATGTAGTGCCTTTCACAACCTCAGGATGTCCCAAAGTTCTTTACAGCCACAGTAAGTAGTCTCATAACACCAGGTTAAAGTCCAACAGGTTTATTTGGTAGCACGAGCTTTCAGAGCGCCGCTCCTTCATCAGGTAAAGCATTCATCTGATGAAGGAGTGGTGCTCCGAAAGCTCGTGCTACCAAATAAACCTGTTGGACTTTAGCCTGGTGTTGTGAGACTACTTATTGTGCCCACCCCAGTCCAACGCCGGCAACTCCACATCATACTTTACAGCCAATGAAGCAATGTTGAGGTGGCATCAGTGTTGTCAAGTAGGAAACATGGTCGGCAATTTGGGCACGGCAATTCCCACACACAGCATTGTGATTATAAGCAGACAATCTGCTTTGTATTGTATTGGTTGAGGGGGTAAATTTTGGCCAGAACACTGGGAAGAACATCCCTGTTCTTTTCTAAACTCGTGCCATGGATTTATGCATTCATCTGAGAAGGCAGATGGAGTCCAAGTCTATTTATTGCCTCATTAGTAAGATGGTATTGCTGTCAGTGCAGCACTCACTCAGTGATAAGAGTGTTGGACTCTCTGGATTGGGACTTGTACCCACAGCATTCATACTCGGAGACTGCTGCTGAACCACATCTGACCATCTCCAAGGTTTCAGAATTTGTGCCTTTGGTCAATATTGTGATAATACTGTGCCTTTAAGAAATGTATTTGTGTCATGTCTTTTTACTCATGCAGGATGTTTTTTTCGCAATTAGTTCTTTTAACCTGTGCCACTTTGTCTGTAACCGGCAGCCCTTATTGTTACTGCAGAATTGGTTCTAATGGCTGAAATGTTTGTTTTAACCTTGGTGAATGCAGTTTGGTTATTTTAGTGTTTTCCACTGGGATTTTTCAGAGTAGGGCTTGATTAGGTTTATTGACAGGAATAAGCATGTGACTGGGTGGGGCTAGGCTTACACAGAGAAATCAAGTCAGTTGTTGCTTGGGAACCTTGGAGAGAGGAAGCATCCTCTATGTCTGTTCTTCTCTCTGGATTTAGAGACTGGGATCTGCCAGGAAGTAAATCCTTTTCTCTGGAGGCTGCTGTATGGGAGTCAGAGTACAGGTGTCTCTCTCTGTGTCTGCCCAGACGGGTTAAAAATCTAACATCCACATGAGCCTATACTTTTGTGTGCTAACTTAATCTGAAGAGGGAGTTTGTCTGTGGGGTTACATTAGAACAACAGAGATAGTTAGCTGATAAGAATTATACCTTGTCATGTTTAAGTATTTCAATTGGTCAATTATTCTGATTCTTTTTGTTATATTTTAACTGTCTTGTTAAATAAAGTTTGTTTCAATAAAAACTTGCGAGTGGATCAATAGAATCATACCTGGAGTAAAACATCATGGGTGGGATTTTATGACCACGCTCAACCCGAGACTGGAAAATCCCATCCGAGGGCAACGGACCTTCTCGTTGTCTGCCCCTCGCCCGCTCCGATTCCCATGGCGGGCAAGGTGATAGAATTCCAGCACTTGGACTCACCCTAATGCCAAACCAAAAAAGTTAGGGTCTAGACATACTCTCTTCCACCTTCTTTCGTCAGGAAATAGATACAAAAGTCTGAGGTCACGGACCAACCGACAGCTTCTACCCTGCTGCCATCAGACTTTTGAATGGACCTGCCTCGCACTAAGTTGATCTTTCTCTACACCCTAGCTATGACTGTAACATTACATTCTGCACTCTCTCCTTTCCTTCTCTATGAACGATATGCTTTGTTTGTACAGCGTGCAAGAAACCGTACTTTTCGCTGTCTGTTAATACATGTGACAATAATAAATCAAATCAAATTCTAGGCTAGCATCATAACATGCCTTGGAGTTTCTGATCTGGTCCCGAACACTATTGAAGCTTTGCTTGACTATCTAGTCCCAGTTGTGGCAGAATTGAAAATGGCAGCTGGGAGCGACCACCAGCGCCATGCCTGAAATAAAACAACGACGCTCATGTCATCAGACGGGTAACTTCAATGACTGATTGGCAGCAACAAATACATATGGATGGCAGCCTCTGGAAGCTCAGAGGAGAGGCCTTGCATTTTATGCCTGCCTTTCACCCGCTGACCTTGGTCAACATTGCCTGATGTCGCAACAACAGTTGCACGTCTGCAAGATTCACAGCTGCGTAATTGGGTTTCAAGTGGCATTTGTGACCTGAAGGCAGCTGCTGACGTCCGGATCCTTTGCACATTTCAGTTTTGTACTCGTTATCTAATTTGCTGCTGGTGCAGCTCCCACAGCAAGAGGAGTAAGTTAGATTATACAAGCGTTCCCAGAGGATATAAACGGAGCACAAACAACAGATTTTTACTGTATTGTTGAATTTTTATAAGTCAATCTCTAAATTGATCACTGGAGGTCTCAAATGGCTGGAAGAAACGTTCCAAATGACTGTCGAGGAGGTAGACGCTTGCTACAGATTTGCTTTTATCGTAAAGGTGCACTCACTCACTGCTCTCTACTCTGTTGCTGCCTTTGGACCTGTAATGCCAGCAATAAAACACCAAAGTGAATCAGGTAATATTAAACAACACCAAATCACTCGACCAGCAGGAGACCCAATCTGCCCGCACAATAGAACCTCACTGTGCCCATGCATTTTCAAACTGACTCCTGAAGTTTAACCATTTCGATCAGCTATCATGCTGAAATCTGGTTACTGGAGTGAGTTGAGCAGTCCAAAGAAGAGCAGACTTTACACTGATTCACTCTGCACGCTATGCATTTTGCACTGCTGTTGTGCCTTCTAGTTTCCCGAAGTTAGTAATAAGCACAATTTAGACGCAAAATGCTGGAGCTTTGTCGCGCGTATTCCTTGTTGCCCTCCATATTCACAGTAACTTCATTGCAAGGCTAAGGAAATTTGGCATGTCAACTACAACTCTCACCAACTTTTACAGATGCACCATAGAAAGCATTCTTTCTGGTTGTATTGCAGCTCCTGCTCTGCCTAAGAATGCAATAAACTACAAAGGGTTATGAATATAGCCCAGTCCATCACGCAAAGCAGCCTCCCATCCATTGACTGTGTCTACACTTCCCGCTGCCTCAGAAAAGTAGCCAGCATAATTAAGGACCCCACACACCCCGGGCATTCTCTCTTCCACCTTCTTCCATCGGGAAAAAGATACAAAAGTCTGAGGTCATGTACCAACCGACTCAAGAACAGCTTCTTCCCTGCTGCCATCAGACTTTTGAATAGACCTACCTCGCACTATGTCGATCTTTCTTTGCACCCTAGCTATGACTGTGACACTACATTCTGCACTCTCTCATTTTCTTCTCTATGAACGGAATGCTTTGTCTGTATAGCACGCAAGAAACAATATTTTTCACTGTATATAATATATGTGACAATAATCAATCAAATCAAATCAAAATCAGTGTTATTGAGAGCCTACTTGTGACACTAATAAATAAACATAAAAAAAACTTATATGGCCCAAGAACTGACAACTGAGACATTGTTGCACAGCACATGACTGCACCCTGGGATATTTATTCACATAACAATTAGTTACTAGTTCTCTATAAATAACATAACAACATAATATCCCTCTTTCTTAGAACAATATAAAGCTGTAAAGTTTATTTATTAATGTCACAAGTAGACTTACACTCACTCTGTAACTAAGTTACTGTGAAAATCCCCTAGTTGCCACACTCCGGCGCCTGTTCAGGTACAATGAGGGAGAATTTAGCATGGCCAATGCACCTAACCAGCACGTTTTTTGGACTGTGGGGGGAAACTGGAGAATCCGGAGGAAACCCACGCAGACACGGGGAGAACGTGCCCCAAGCCAGGAATTGAACCCAGGTCATTGGCTTGTAAGGCAACAATGCTAACCACTATGCCACCTCAAGTAATGCAAATATTGCCTCTATATAATGCCTCTGTGTAACTATAATTATTCCAATCATTACTTTTTTTCTGAAAGAAGATTAACGATCAGCCTTTATAATAAACTGAGCACCACAGAACTTGTTTTCCTTTCTCAGAAATCATTAATTTTTCCTTCTTGGGTTCAGTGTCTAGATGGGGTTTCTTGAGAGTCCTGTGACTATTCCAGAACATCACTATGTTGGTATAGTTACTGGAGAAGTTTTGCTGGGTCTTTCAGGTCTGTTGGCTGCCATCATGTTTCATCTTGAGTTTGGGGTTAGAGTCATAGAGGTTTACAGCATGGAAACAGGCCCTCAAGCTACCCGGACTTGATGGTTTGAGTTATAAGGAGAGGCTGGATAGACTGGAACACTTTTCCCTGGAGCGTAGGAGACTTAGTGGTGATTTTATAGAGGTCTATGAAATAATGAGGGACATAGATCAGCTAGATAGTCAATATCTTTTCTCAAAGTTAGGGGAGTCTAAAACTAAACACAGGGAGAATGTGCAAACTCCACACAGATCGTGACCCAAGCTAAGAATCAAACCCGGGTCCCTAGCACTGTGAGGCAGCAGTGCTAACCAATGTGCCACTATTAATACCAGAAATTAACTTTTTAATTTGGTGTCACAGTTATCAGAGATGGTGACGTATTGCTAACGTCATTGGTCCAATAATCCAGAGGTCCAGTGTAATGCGCCGGGGACACAGGTGCAAACTCCACTATGGCAGTGGGTGGAATTTAAATTCTGTTAATAAAACCTGGTGTATAAAGCTAGGCCTAGTAATGGTGACCATGACATCAATCATTGTGGAATGGCACGATGGCACAATGGTTAGCACTGCCTGCCTCACAGCGCCAGGGACCCGGTTCAATTCCTGCCTCGAGTCACTGTTTGTGTGGAGTTTGCACGTTCTCTCCTTCTCTGCGTGGGTTTCCTCCGGGTGCTCTGGTTTCCTCCCATAGTCCGGAAATGTGCGGGTTAGGTTGATTGGCCATGCTAAATTGACCACTGAAAATATGTCAATGGTATTGACATATTTTATGCAGAATTTACATTGCTGTTACCGACCATATGTCCTAATAGGCCTCTGCTGATATTTCTGATCCACACGAACCTCCTTCCACCCAATAAGTTTTATCCCTCAATAAAATATGTCAATAGTGTCAGGGGTTTAGCAGGGTAAATATGTGGGATTGTGAGAATAGAGCGTGGGTGGGATTGTGGTTGGTGCAGACTCGATGGGCTGAATGGCCTCCTTCTGCACTGTAGGGATTCTATGATTCTATTCTATGATTCATTGATCTGGTACACTCATGTCTTTTCGGGAAGAAAATATGCCATCCTTACCTGGTCTCGCCTACATGTAAATCCAGAGCAATATGGTTCACTCTGAACTGCCCTCCAAAATGGCTGAGCAAGGCTTCAAATTTAAGGCCACAAATGCCATCTTTGGCAACAATGCCCACATCTCATGAAAGAGATAAGGAATAGAATGGTCAACAAGAGTACCTGAATGTACGGTTTACCACAATATATTATGATGTATTGTACACAATATATACCACGTGTGTTAGAGGTTAGAGATCCAGGATCATTTCCTCCAGCTAGGATTTACAGCTTGAATATTGCTGTATGTCCAAAGCATTTTCAATTTGTGGGATCAGTTTCGGAACTTCAATGACCCCATCTCTTGTTTTCCACAATGATCAACTACAAGCCTAAGTTGGATGCATGGGACAAATTGTTGTGGACTCAATTGCAAATCCCTCTAGCATTAAAAAAAACTGTTTCCACCACCTACGTCACCAGCTCACCCTTGCACGTTATTCCATACCTGCCTACATTCTCCACTATTTTTATTTCATTGGAGTCAGTTCAGGGAAGGTTCACGAGGACGATCCTCAGTGTGGAGGGATTGTCTTATGAGGAAATGTTAAACAGTTTGGAATTTAGAAGGATGAGGGGCGATCTCATTGAAATTCTTAAGGATTCTTAAGGGGCTTGACAGGGTGAAAGCTGAGAAGGTGTATCCCCTCATGGGAGAGTCTAGGACCAGAGGGCATAGTCTCAGAATAAAGGGGCGCCAATTTAGGACTGAGATGAGGAGGAATTTCTTCCCTCAGAGGGTTGTGAGTCTGTGGAACCCCTTGCCACAGAGAGCTGTGGGGGCAGAGTCCTTGTGCATATTTAAGGCTGAGATAGATAGATTTTTGATCGGTATAGGAATCAAGGGTTACGGTGAAAGGGTAGGAAAGTGGACGTGAGGGATGTCGGAACAGCCATGATCCAAATGTGACTTTTAAGGGGCATCTTGATAAATAATGAATAGGATGGGAATAGAGGGATATGGTTTCCAGAAGGGTAGGGGGTTTTATTTCATACAGGCAGCATGGCCGGTGCAGGCGTGGAGGGCCAAAGGGCCTGTTCCTGTGCTGTAATTTTCTTTGTTCTGTGTTCTATTGAATGGGAAAGCAGGCTTAAGGGGCCAAATGGCCTACTCCTGTTTCTATTTCTTATGGTCTTATGCTGATGAAAGGCAAAATGAAAATGAATGGTGCCGACAGATATTTTGTCCTTCGTTCCGGTTTCCAATCTCACTCAAACGTACATAGAAAGAAACCTCTGAAGGAGAATAAGAAGGTGACTGGAGATCACGAGCGACAGACTCATGGGTTGCCTATATTTTGTTTCTGACTGTGCATGATTGTTTCTGGAACTGCCCGGAGGTAAAAATAAAACAATTCAATGTCACAGGAGGCAGCTGAGCTCCGATTACAGAACCAAATCTCAGAACTAACAAGATCTAAGGAAGCAATTACCTCAGGGTCCCATCCCCACACATTTGCAAGAGCCATAGTTCAGCATTTGCAAGTTATCAATCTCTTGGTTATTTGGATGTGACATATAATGGCCCACAATTTTCCAGGGAGTTGTACCACCAGAATGGTGTATCTAGGGTGCATCATCGAATCCCTATAATGCAGGAAAAGGTCATTTGACCCATCGAGCCTGCACTGACAACAATCCCACCCAAGCCCTATCCCCATAACCCCACGTATTTGCCCTGCTAATCCCCCCTGACACTAAGGGTCCATTTAGCATGGCCAGTCAACCTACCCTGCACATCTTTGGACTATGGGAGGAAAACGGAGCACCCAGAGGAAACCCGCGCAGACACGGGGAAAATATGCAGACAGATGGATGGCACGGTGGCACAGTGGTTAGCCCTGCTGCCTCACAGCGCCAGGGACCCGAGTTCGATTCCCGGCTTGGGTCACCGTCTGTGTGGAGTTTGCACGTTCTTGTCTGTGCCAAACCATTTTTTGCCTAGTCCCACTGACCTGCACTTGGACCATATCCCTCCACACCCCTCTCATCCATGAACCCGTCCAAGTTTTTCTTAAATGTTAAAAGTGACCCCGCATTTACCACTTTATCCGGCAGCTCATTCCACACTCCCACCACTCTCTGTGTGAAGAAGCCCCCCCTAATATTCCCTTTAAACTTTTCTCCTTTCACCCTTAACCCATGCCCTCTGGTTTTTTTCTCCCCTAGCCTCAGCGGAAAAAGCCTGCTTGCATTCACTCTATCTATACCCATCAAAATCTTATACACCTCTATCAAATCTCCCCTCAATCTTCTACGCTCCTATTTATGACACTAATAAATAAATTTGAAACTTTAGATAAGTATGGTGCCATCAATCACCCAGCTCCATAGTTTCCTGGGGCATTTCATCCCTTCCACGATTATCTTTGCTGGAGACAATAAGGATATAATTATCAAAACTCTATCACTATCAAAATCAATGGCAGTTGAGGCTTTTTTGCATTTGAGCCAATTGTCACGCCACTGCCATTGTGACTAATAAATAATGGCCAATAGCAGCAGCATCCTTTTTTGCTCCAAATTTGGGTTCCAAATTGTTAATTCTTTGTAATTCCTTCAGGGGATATGAGCACCATTGGCTGGGCCAATTTATAGAATTCCTACAGTGCAGAAGGAGGCCATTCGGCCTATCAAGTGCATACTGACCACAATCCCACTCAGGCCCTATTCCCGTAACCCCACATATTCACCCTACTAATCCTCCTGATACAAGGGTAAATTTAGCATGGTTAATCCACCTAACCCGCACATCTTTGGGCTGTGGGTGGAAACCGGAGCACCCGGAGGAAACCCACGCAGATACAGGGAGAATGTGCGAACTCCACACAGTCCGTGACCCGAGGAATTGAACCTGGGTCCCTGGCGCTATGAGGCAGCAGTGCTAACCACTGTGCCGCCCTTAGACTGAGTGACTTGCCAGGCCAATTTGCTGTGGGCCTGGAGTCACATGTAAGCATGGCAGATGGGTTTTTACAACAGCAGTTTCATGGACTTTTAATTATAGACTTTTTAATTGAATTCACTTTTTTAAATTGAATTCACATTTCACCATCTGCTGTGGCGGGATTTGAATCCGGGTTCTCAGACCATTACGCTGGGTCTCTGGATCAGTGACAATACCACTACGCCACCACCTCCCCACAAACATATTACTGTTGCAAAGCTTAGACAACTAGGATCTTTGAACATCCATTTCTTCCTCTTGGGATTTACAGTTTTAATATTGCACTGTTATAAGTCCAGAACTCATTCAATTTATGGGATCAGTTTCAGAATTTAAATGACCTTGCTTTTCACAGTGATCAACCGCACTAAAGCCTCTAATACATCAAAAATATCTTATCAAAGAACTCTACTTTGATTGAAACACTGGCGATTAATGATCAGTGGTGGGTAAATTGATGCACATTTATCTCAAAAACATGTCACGGCCATCTACCCAGAGGACAGTCAGCCTGTATTTCTGTCAACTTTTACTGTCCACCAAGATTTGTGATCTTCAATCTCACTCAAGCCCAGGACTTTTCAATTAGGAATTCACGGCTAGCTTGCTTAGCCCTTGTTACCCACAAAAATAAAAGTCAAAAATAGTTTTGTTCCGGAATTATTAAGAATTTATAATACAACATCTTGGAGTGAACCTTAACACATATTCCACCCATAGCATTACACCTGAGAAAAGTGTTGAACCTTGACAGTTCCAAATGATTGTACATTAAAGTTATATTTTTAAAAGTGATGGAGTGGATTTAACCCCCACTTACTACCCGCATCTCCCCCCACATCTACTGTCCCCCAAACCCCCCACCCCCCACCCCAGCCCCCATTCCTATAAGTATATTTGAAGGCGGGGGCTTGTAAAATAAAGCAGATGGTCTTATTTCCCACCTGCCCTCCTGCCCCCAGCTAACTGTCTCCGGTATTACAGTAGTAGGGAAGATGTAAGGGTGGCACAGTGGGTAGCACTGCTGCCTCATAGAGCCACACACCCATTCCCGGCTTGGGTCACTGTGTGGAGTCTGCACGTTCTCCCCATGTCTGCATGGGTTTTCTCCCACAGTCCAAAGATGTGCAGGTTAGGTGGATTGGTCATGATAAATTGCCCCTTAGTGTTCGGGGGACTAGCAGGGTAAATGTATGGGTTTTGGGGATAGGGCTTGGATGGGATTGTGGTCGGTGCAGACCCAATGGGCCAAATGGCCTCACAGTCATAGAGGTTTACAGCAATGAAGGCTGTTCCCTCTGTATCCCCGTTGCAGCTTCCGAGCTGGTGGGCTGAAGTTTCCACGTAGGGTGGAGGTGGGGTTGGTGCAGTGGGGAATATGTCTCCACTTGAAATCCAGTCCATCTTTTTTCATTCAATGGACATGGGCATCGTTGGCTGGCCAGCATTTATTGCCCATCCCTAGTTGCCCTTGAAAGGTTGTGGTGAGCTGCCTCATGATACAACTGAATGGCTTGAATGCTAGGCCATTTTAGAGGGCAGTTGAGACTCTTCCTCATTGCTCTGGAGTCACATGTAGGCCAGACCAGGTAAGGATGCCAGATGTCTTCCCAAAAGGACATTAGTGAACCAGATTTTTCCAACAATTGACAATGGTTTCATGGTCATCAGTAGATTCTGAATTCTAGATATTTTTATTGAATTCAAATCCTGCTACCTACCATGGCAGGATTCGAATCCAGGTCCCCATAACATGAGCTGAGTTTCTGGATTAATAGTCCAACATTAAAACTAGGCCATCGCTTCCCCGCTGTTAGCTGAAACCCTTTCCTGACTCAGTCAGAAGAAAATTGGGTGGATACTTGAAGGAATCGTTGGTGGATTTGCGGACAGTGATGAGGTCCATCAGAGGATACAGCAGGATATAGATCAGTTGGAGACATGGGCGGAGAGATGGCAGATGGCGTTTAATCTGGACAAATGTGAGTTAATGCATTTTAGAAGGTCTAATATGAATAGGAAATATACAGTAAATGGCAGAAACTTTAAGAGTATTGATGGGCAGAGGGATCTGTGCGTACAGAGACACAGGTCACTGAACGTGGCAACGCAGGTGGAGAAGGTAGTCAAGAAGACATATGGCATGCTTGCCTTCATCGGCCCAGGCATTGAGTTTAAAAATTGGCAAGTCATGTTGACGCTTTATAGAACCTTAGTTCGGCCGCACTTGGAATATAGTGCTCAATTCTGGTTGCTACACTACCAGAAAGATGTGGAGGCTTTGGAGAGGGTACAGAAAAGATTTACCAGGGTGTTGCCTGGTATGGAGGGCATTAGCTATGAGGAGAGGTTGGAGAAACTTAGTTTGTTCTCACTGGAACAACGGAGGTTGAAGGGCGACCTTATAGAAGTCTACAAGATTATGAGAGGCATGGACAGAGTGGATCGTCAGAAGCTTTTTCCCAGGGTGGAAGAGTCAATTACTAGGGGGCATAGGTTTAAGGTGCGAGGGGAAATGTTTAAAAGAGATGTACGAGGCAAGTTTTTTACACAGAGGGTGGTGGGTGCCTGGAACTCGCTGCCGGGGGAGGTAGTGGAAGCAGATACGATAGTGACTTTTAAGGGGCGTCTGGAAAAATACATGAATAGGATGGGAATAGAGGGATATGGTCCCCAGAAGGGTAGGGGGTTTTAATTCAGTCGGGCAGCATGGTCAGTGCAGGCTTGGAGGACCGAAGGGCCTGTTCCTGTGCTTTAATTCTCTTTATTCTTTGTTCTTTGAAATAAACTTGCAGGGCCATGGGGATGAAGTGGGGTTGATGGGGCTGACTGGATTGTTCTGCAGAGAGCCAGTATGGTGTCAATGGGCTGAATGGTCTTTTTCAGTGCCTTTATGACTTCAGATGGAGAATGTACTGCCAGTTCAGCTCTTGGGTTGGTGCTGAGGACCTGATTCAGCATTGTGTTCACTGCTGCATATTTTAATTTCTAATCAGCAAAATCTGGAGTGAGGTAGCAGCAGCAGGATGGACACATAGAAACACAGAAGATAGGAGCAAGAGGAGGTCATTTGGCCCTTCGAGTCTGTTCCGCCATTCATTACGATCATGGCTGACCATCCAACTCAATAGCCTAATCCTGCTTTTTTCCCATAATCTTGGATCCCATTCACCCCAAGTGCTATATCCAGCCACCTCTTGAATACATTCAATGTTTTGGCATCAACTACTTCCTGTGGTAATGAATTCCACAGGCTCACCACTCTTTGGGTGAAGAAATGTCTCCTCATCTCTGTCTTAAATGGTCTACCCTGAATCCTCAGACTGTGCCCCTGGTTCTGGACTCCCCCACCATCGGGAACATCCACCCTGCATCTACCCTGTCTAGCCCTGTTAGAATTTTATAAGTATCTATGAGATCCCCTCATTTGTCTGAACTCCAGCAAAAACGATCCTAACCTAGTCAATCTCTCCTCATACATCAGTTTTGCCATCCCCGGAATCAGCCTGGTAAACCTTCGCTGCACTCCCTCGAGAGCAAGAAAAGGAGACCAAAACTGCACACAATATTCTAGGTGTGGCCTCACCAAGGCCCTGTATAATTGCAACAACACATCTCTGCTCCTGTACTCAAAATCTCTCGTAATGAAGGCCAAATACCACTTGCCGCCTTTACCGCCTGCTGCACCTGTATGCTTACCTTCAGTGACTGGTGCATAAGGACATCCAGGTCCCGCTGCACACTCCCCTCTCCCAATTTACAGCCATTCAGGTAGTAATCGGTGTTCTTGTTTTTGTTTTTGCTTCCAAAGTGAATAACCTCACATTTATCCAAATTATACTGCATCTACCATTGATTTGCCCACTCACCCAACCTGTCCAGATCATTCTGAAGTTTTAGTATAGAATCATAGAATCCCTACAGTACAGAAGGAGGCCATTCGGCCCATCGGGTCTGTACTGACCACAATCCCGTCCTATTCCCATAACCCTACAAATTTGACCCTGCGAATCCCCCTGACACTAGGGTCAATTTAGCATGGCCAATCAATCTACTCCACACATCTTTGGACTGTGGGAAGAAACCGGAGTGCCCGAAGGAAACCCATGCAGACACGGAGAGAAAGTGCAAACTCCACACAGACAGTGACCCGAGGCCGGAATTGAACCCGGGTCCCTGGCGCTGTGAGGCAGCAGTGCTAACCACTATGTCACCATGCTGCCCTAAATCTAGATCTCTGCATCTTCATCACAGTTCACCCTCCCACCCAACTTGGTATCATCTGCAAACTTTGAGATGTTACATTTTGTTCCCTCATCCAAATCATTAATATATATTGTGAACAGCTGGGGTCCCAACACCAATCCCTGTGGCATCCCACTAGTTATTGCCTGCCAATTTGAAAAGCACCCATTAAATCCTACTCTTTGTTTCCTCTCCGCTGACTAGTTTTCTATCCATCTGCATACACTTCCTCTAATCCCATGCGCTTTAATCTTGCACGATAATCTCTTGTGCGAGACTTTGCCAAATGCTTTCTGAAAGTCCAAATATACCACATCGACTGGCTCTCCCTTGTCAACTCTACCAGTTATGTCTTCAAAGAATTCCAACAGATTTGTCAAGCATGATTTCCCCTTCAGAAATCCATGCTGACTCTGCCTGATTCTGCTCTGCTTTCTAAAAGCTCCACTATAAAGTCCTTGATAATGGATTCAAGAATTTTCCCCACTACTGATGTTTAGCTTACTGGTCTATAATTCCCTGTTTTCTCTCTATCTCCCTTTTTGACTATTGGAGTGACATTAGCTACCCTTCAATCTGCAGGGATTGTTCCAGAGTCTATAGAACCCTGGAAGATGACCACCAATGCATCCATTATTTCTAGAGCCACTTCTTTAACTACTCTGGGATTAGATTATCAGGCCCTGGGGATTTATCCGCCTTCAATCCCATCAATTTTCCAAGCACCATTTCTCTACTGATAATATTGATCTCCCACAGTTCTTCCCTCTCACAAAATCTTGCATTCTCCAACATTTCTGGCATTTGATTTGTGTCCTGTTTTGTGAAGAATACATACAAACTATGTATTCAGTTCCTCGGCCATTTCTTTGTCCCCTATTATACATTCTCCCATTTATATCTGTAGGGGACCTACATTTGTCTTCACCAACCTCTTTCTCTTCACATATCTATAGAAACTCTTTATGTTCCCTTCAAGCTTACTTTCTTACTGTATTTTCCCCTTCTTAATCAATCCCTTGGTCCTTCTTTGCTGAATTCTAAACTGCTCCCAATCCTCAGACCTATTATTTTTCTTGGCCAATCTGTACGCTTCTTCCTTAGATCGGATACTCTCTCTAATTTCCTTTGTAAGCCATGGATTGGCCCTCTTACCCATTTTGCTTTCGTGCCAGACAAGAATAAACAGTTTTTTTATACTTTTCCAATTCAATCAAATCAAATCCAATTCAGAGTCTCAACAAGTTGAGACATTTCAGATCCAGGCTGACAAGACAGGGCGAGCGACCAAACCACCCTGTCCTGGGCCTGATCTACATGAGCCAAGCTGATTGGAGAAGGGGGAGGTTCCTCCTCCAAGACTTGAGCTCATTTGCATCTTAGCCAAAAGGCCGAGATGCCGCTTTAAAAAATTGCTTCATATGAAACATATGAAGCTTCAGTGTAACCTAATGACCTCAACCAAGTGCGGCCGACCATGGGCTGCCGACCATACTACACTTGATCTTAGCCAAAAGGCCGAGAAGCGATAAACAGTTGCAGCAGTTCCCCCATGCGCTCCTTGAATGTTTGCCATTGCCTATCCATTGTCATCCCTTTAAGTAACCCTCCCCAATCTATCAAGGCCAACTCACGCCTCATATCCTCACAGTTCCCTTTATTAAGATTCAGCACTCTAGTCTCCGAATAAACTACTTCACTATCCATCTTGATAAAAAATTCTATCATGTTGTGGTTGCTCACCCCCATGGAGTCTCATACAGCTAGATTCCCTTCTCATTACACAGTACTCAGTCTAAGGTAGCCTGCTCTCTAGTTGGTTCCTCCACATATTGGTCAAGAAAACCATCCTGTATAGGCTCCAGGAATTCCTCCTCTGCAGCATTGTGGCTAATTTGATTTGCCCAATCTATGTGCAGATTAAAATCACCCATGATCACCGAAATTCCCTTATCACATGCATCTCTAATTTTGTGTTTAATGTCATTCCCAATATCACTATTGCAGTTTGGGGGTCTATATGTGACACCCACTAATAGTTTTTGCCCCTTGGTATTTCTCAACTCTACCCATGCAGACTTGGCGTTGTCAGAGCTAATATCCTTTCTCATTATTGTGTTAATTTCCTCTTTAACCAGCAGTGCCACTCCACCACCTTTTCCTTAATGCCTGTCCTTCCTAAAAATTGAATACCCTGGGACATTCAGTTCCCATCCCTGGTTACCCTGCAGCCATGTCTCTCTAATCCCAATTATATTGTACCCGTTTGTATCTATCTGCGCAATTCATTCATCAACTTCATTGCAAATGCTCCATACATTAAGGCACACAGTCTTTAAGCTTGTCTTTTTAACATTGTTTGTCTTGCTCCCAATATTTTTCTCTATAGCCCTGTTTGAACTTTGTCCTTGGTTTCTCTGCCTATCATTTTGCTTATTCCCTTTTCTTCCTTTTGTTTTTGTCTTTGAGACGTATATTGCATGTCATCAAACTCACTCGCAGATAGCCAACAGAAAACAACTAGAAATTGTGAAAATGTTTTACTGTGTCCTGGAATAATGTGCTATTTACTCAAAGCGATCTCAAAATATGATGGCAGACAGATATTTCATAACCTCAGAGAAGCCTTAAACCTTAATATCACCTACAGTTTTTTAGAATCCGGAAACCCCAAACTGATTATCTGAGTTTGGTGAACAGCAACAATTTTGGCAAGATGCGTGTAACATCAGTTTGAGAAATCATTGCAGACTTTTAAAATTCAGCCTGGTAACTTGAAACCCATAGTAAGGTATTCTTTCCCAGAAACTCTCCCTCTATCCCAAGCTCAGTGACTCTCCCAGCCTCATTTTAACTCCCTCCAAATTGGCCCTTTTCAATCTGATCACCAGCTTCCACCTGCATTCCTACACAACAAATGTAAAGATCTTTTTGGTCCTCTTTCCAAAATTTAGGCAGACTTGCCAAACACTGTCTGACATTCAGAGATATGCTAGGGAAGCCTGCAACCTGATCTTCACATCCTTCACCATAGCAACATGAATGATATGAGTCTTTATAGGTAGACGTACCAGTTAATTTTTCTTGAGAGCCCAACTGCCATTCATCTTGGAAATAAGTGGATTGTTCAAAGCGCAACTGCTAATGGCATGGTATTCTCAACACTTTTCCAGGACTTTGGAGACACACAGCTCCATAGATTGTTGCATCATCTCCAAGTCTAATTTGCTCCTTTTTCCCAGCAAGACAGTCTGCCTTCCTTTGAGCTCTAACAAGCAAACTACCCAGATTTACTCCCAGACAGACTTCTAAACAGGTCAAATACCTTCCTTCATTTTTAAATTCAAAGAGACAATCCTACACCATAACACTCTTTCTCTCAACTGCAGGTTTTACACCTTCCCCCTTCAGGATTTCTTTGTCCTCACAGTTGCTTTAATTATCGATTCACAGACTCTATTAAAATGGCATCAAACTTTTGATTTACCTCTCAATTCTGCTTCCTCACTTTAAATCTTGGCACGGTAAGAAGTCTCACAACACCAGGTTAAAATCCAACAGGGTTATTTAGTAGGACAAGCTTTCGGAGCGCTGCCCCTTCATCAGGTGAGTGGAGAGTTGGGTTCACAAACAGGGCATATATAGACACAAACTCAATTACAAGATAATGTTTGGAATGGGAGTCTTAACAGGTAATCAAGTCTTTACAGGTGCAGACGATGCGAGTGGAGAGAGGGATAAGCACAGGTTAAAAAGGTGTGAATTATCTCAAGCCAGGACAGTTAGTGAGATTTTGCAAGCCCAGGCAAGTCGTGGGGGTTACAGGTAGTGTGACATGAACCCAAGATCCCGGTTGAGGCCGTCCTCATGTGGGCGGAACTTGGCTATCAGTTTCTGCTCAGTGATTCTGCAATGTCGTGTGTCTTGAAAGCCGCTTTGGAGAATGCTTACCTGAAGATCAGAGGCTGAATGCCCTTGAGTGCTGAAGTGTTCCCCGACAGGAAGGGAACATTCCTGCTTGGTGATTGTTAAGATTCACATTCCAACCATTATCTTGTAATTGAGTCTGTGCCTATATATGCCCTGTTTGTGAACCCAACTCTGCTCACCTGATGAAGGGGCAGCGCTCCGAAAGCTCGTGCTACCAAATATACCTGTTGGACTTTAACCTGGTGTTGTGAGACTTCTTACTGTGCCCACCCCAGTCCAACACCAGCACCTCCACATCACTTTAAATCTTGTTACTGCAGCTGTTTCTTTAAGAATCATAGAAAGCCCACAATGCAGAAAGAGGCCATTCGGCCCATCGAGTCTGCACCGACCACAATCCCACCCAGGCCCTATCCCCATATCCCCACATATTTACCCACTAATCCCTCTAACCTATGCATCCCGGGACACTAAGGGGCAATTTAGCATTACCAATTAACCTAACCCGCACATCTTTGGACTGTGGGAGGAAACCGGAGCACCCGGAGGAAACCCACGCAGACACAGGAAGAATGTGCAAATTCCACACAGACAGCAACCCAAGCCGGGAATCGAACCCAGGTCTCTGGAGCTGTGAAGCAGCAGTGCTAACCACTGTGCTACCGTGCCGCCCCTCTCAGTCTTCTTCTCAGCTCTGCCTGTCTTTACTGAACAGTTCACAGTTCTAGTACCAAGAACCCCAAGCTTCTTAAGACGTTATTTTTGTCCCAATTCCCTGGTTGCCTGGATGTTATCTTGGTTCTTTGGAAAATCAGCCTTTTGAACAGCCCTCTTGTCCTGTCCAGGTTTTATTCAGTAAGGAGTCTAACAACACCAGGTTAAAGTCCAACAGGTTTATTTGGTTGCAAACGCCACTAGCTTTCGGAGCGCTGCTCCTTCATCAGGTGAAAAGCTAGTGGCGTTTGCTACCAAATAAACCTGTTGGACTTTAACTTGGTGTTGTTAGACTCCTTACTGTGTTTACCCCAGTCCAACGCTGGCATCTCCACATCATGGTTTAATCTGGCAGAGTTGAGAGGTGTTCACTCCCCGGTGTCCAATCTCCAACTCCAAACAAATTCAGCTAAAACTAAATTCAAAAAGCCTTTGTACCTTTAATGGGCCCCCAGTTGTTAAACAATGACCAAATGCTTCTGCTAGTTTCCCTTCTTCACACCATAACTACTCTAAGCACAATAGTAAGCACATTTGGAACTGAGCCAAATCCCACACATGCCAACACCTTTGTCCAGCGTGAATCTAACTATCGGTTCACCCTTGGTTCCACCAAACCATTAAATCAAACCCACTTAAAATGATTTTGAATGCTTACCAATTCAAATATAAATTCCTTAAAACTACCATTGTTTTCTGAATACCATGCCATATGTGTGAATATATGTTTGCCCATGATCCAACATGTTTCACTTTTCACTTAAACACACATATTGGAAAAAAAACTTGGAATGAGGAAAATTTGGGGAGCATCAGGAAAAAGGGAGGAGGACGGGAATAATTGGAATCTTGTTTGAAAAATGGGTACAATAGCCTCCATCTGTTCTTTATCATAGAATCATAGGATTCCTACAGTGAAGAAGAGGCTATTCAGTCCTTCGGGTGGCACAGTGGTTAGCACTGTTGCCTCACAGATTCGTTTCCCGGCTTGGGTCACAGTCTGTGTGGAGTTTGCACATTCTCCCCGTGTCTGCGCAGGTTTCCTCCGGGTGCTCCAGTTTCCCCCCACAGTCCAAAAGATGTGCGGGTTGGGTGGATTGCCCATGCTAAATTGCCCCTTAGTGTCAGGGGGACTAGATAGGGTAAATGCATGGGGTTATGGGGATAGACTGTTAGTGGATTGTGGTCGCTGCAGACTCAATGGGCCAAATGGCCTCCTTCTGCACTGTTGGATTCTATGATTCTATGAGTCTCCCGCAACTCTCTGACAGAGTATCTTGCCCTGACCTTCGATGTTCTAAGATTCTGTGAAGATCATGCAGGATTGTAAGACACTTCTTTTGATACTATTCCCGCCATTTTATTCTGTAAGAGTGAAGAATGTTTCAGCAACAACACTCAGTACGGCATAACTGAAAGTGTTAACCACGTACAAAGAAATTCTGTTTTTTCAAAGGAGCTCGAACATATTTCTCCAATCCCTGTTTACATGCATTGATGAAGGTTTGACAAACAGGAATGTTTAAAATATAATGTCATTTGAAACTCTTACTTTTCACTACAAAATAAGTAGCTGTTAGATAACATTTCCAATCTGACAGCAGCCACACTTTGACATGCAGAATATTAATTTCTGAAATTCACTCTCCACAGTTAACCACCATGTAATTTGTACAAGCTGTTCAGTTTTATGATTGAATGGCACATGTAGAAGCAGCATTTCTGTTGGGCACTGTCTTACGGCAAGTACAGTTGAATGGCAATGTGGAGTAGGAAACTGTGCATCAGCAAGACAGCTTTTATTTTAAGACACCAGCGAGGCTTATTTCCAATCTGTTTTTAATAACTTAAAATTTGACATATAAATAACTAGTTTCTGCCTGAAAATTTGTTCGCAACTTGGTCAGTAATGTTCCCAATCATCCATTTGATTAAAGCAAACACCAGGATAAGGCAGAGTGTCTGATCGGAATTTTACCACCTCACCCGCCCCGATTCTGGGGCAGGCGTGGCTCGCAGAACAGAATTCTTTGTTGGCCTCAGGCGGGATTTTATGAGCTTTGTCTGAGTGAGGTCGTAACACAGCGGCCTCTGTTTCTCATGAATGCCATTGCCTAGCAATTCATCTATTGTCCTTATTTCTTCCTTATTGTGATAAGCTGGTGTTTTTGGTCTTTTTTTAATTCATCGTGAGGCATGGGCGTCACTGGCTGGTCAGCATTTATTGCCCAACCCTAGTTGCCCTTGAGAAGGTGGTGATCAGCCGCCTTCTTGGAACGCTGCAGTCCATGTTGACCCACAATGCCATTCGGGAGGGAATTCTAGGATTCTGACCTAGCGACTGTGAAGGAACGGTGATATCTATCCAAGTCAGGATGGTGAGTGGTTTGGAGGGGAACGTGCAGGTGCTGGTGGTGTTTCCATGTGTCTGCTGCCCTTGTCCTTCTAGACGGTAGTGGTTGTGGGTTTGAAAGATGCTGTCCAAGGATCTTTGGTAAATTTCTGAAGTGCATCTTGTCAATGGTACACACTGCTGCGACTGAGCATTGCCCGTCAATTTGGTGAGTCTTGTGGAGAACTTGTGACCAGAAGTGAGGACATTATACAACTGCCGAGAGAGTAGGCAGAAAACAGGAGGAGGGTACATGGAGCATGATCAGGAACAGGAGCAGGACCAGGAGCAGGAACAGGAGCAGAAGCATTGCTTAAATTTTCTGCCACAGACTACCAAAAAGTTAAAAGTTTATTTATCCATCACAAGTAGGCTTACATTTACACTGCAATGAAGTTCCTCTGAAAACCCCCTAGTCGCCACACTCCGGCGCCTGTTCGGGTACACTGAGGGAGAATTTAGCATGGCCAATACACCTAACCAGCATATCTTTCAGACAATGGGAGGAAACTGGAACACCCGGAGGAAACTCACGCAGACATGGGGAGAACGTGCAGACTCCACACAGGCAGTGACCCGACCCGGGTCCCTGGTGCTGTGAGGCAGCAGTGCTTACCACTGTGCCACCCCTTCAGATGAAAGACCCCATTAGAGTGTTTCTCCCTTTCTGTTGCACTCATTCATTTATGTTGTTTTATTTTCTGCTGTTGGTAACCACATTATTGTTGGGGCAGAAGTCCGTATGTTTTTGGGTTTTGGTTTTGATGTTGTTCTGCTGGGTGTATTCGAATCCCACAGCCTCACAGAGGCTGGTTTGATACACCTGAGCTTTTTTTCATTTATTGTTTTGCCCCCTGCGTCTGTTTTTTGTTTGTTTTGTCTGTGCCGTATCTCTCTGGGTTCCTGTCTTAGCTTTTCCTTCTCCTGACTTTCCTGACCAGGAAAACAGCAGTTGACTGACTGATTTTCTTTTTAAAAAATTCATCTTGTTATGGGCCACAGCACTTAATAACTTCAGAAGTTGCCATGTCTACCTGCAGGCCACTAAGTTTTGGGTCAGAACACTTAACAAAGCAATTGTTTCTCCAAGGAGTGTGGCCTTTTATTTCAGAAAATAAAGGGTCATTTGTTAAGGTGGCTGTTTTGGCACAAAGCAAGGCCATTCAGTCCAACAGATCGATGCTACGGTTCATGCTTGACTTGAGCCTCCTCACACAGCTTTATCAAACCGAAGCCACATAACTTCCTACTCCATTCCATGGGCGGCACGGTAGCACAGTGGTTAGCACTGCTGCTTCACAGCTCCAGGGTCCCGGGTTCGATGCTCGGGTCACTGTCTGTGTGGAGTTTGCACATTCTCCTCGTGTCTGCGTGGGTTTCCTCCGGGTGCTCTGGTTTCTTCCCACAATCCAAAGATGTGTGGGTTAGGTTGATTGGCCAGGTTAAAAAAATTGCCCCTTAGAGTCCTGGGATGCGTAGGTTAGAGGGATTAGCGGGGACAATGTGTGGGGGTAGGGCCTGGGTGGGATTGTGGTCGGTGCAGACTCGATGGGCCGAATGGCCTCCTTCTGCACTGTAGGGTCTCTCTATGATTCTCACTGGGTGAGTTTTTTATTTCAGTTTTCTCCTTTATACGATCCTATGCAATTCACCTCAGCTACTTCCTGCGAGAGAGCATTACATATTCCACTCACTGTAATCACTCCTGGAAAAGAAGTTACCCTGAATGTTTCATTGCATGCTGTCATCCTCACAAGTACAAAACATCCTCTACCTGTCTACCCCATTAAGCCCTTTCAAAGTCTTCAAACCCTCTATTTAATGCCATCTTCCAACCTCCCCTTTTCGAGCGAAAAGAGACTTGTTCTGTTCAAACTTTCCCAATGGAAATAATGGCCGGTATTTTACGACCTCGCAAGGCCAATGGAGAATTCCGTTCTGCGAGCCCCCCCCGCCCCGATTTCAGGGCGAGTGTGGCGGCAAAATTCCAGCCATTGGCTTGAATTTTTGCAGAGCCGGAAGGATTCTGCACCTCAGTCAAAATGGTGCCAGAGCCTGGAATCTGGAAGCCCCCTGTATCTGGCACGGTGGCACAGTGGTGAGCACTGCTGTATCACGGCACCAGGGACCCGGGTTCGATTCCCAGCTTGGGTCACTGTTTGTGCGGAATCTGTGCGTTCTCCCCGTGTCTGCGTGGGTTTCCTCCAAGTGCTCTGGTTCCCTCCCACAGTCTGAAAGATGTGCTGATCAGGTGCATTGGCCGTGCTAAATTCTCCCTCGGTGTACCTGAACAGGCACCAGAGTGTGGCGACTTGGGGATTTTCACAGTAACTTCATTGCAGTGTTAATATAAGCCTACTTGTAACACTAATAAATAACTTGAAATGTAGGCATCATTGTCATGGGTTTAGGGCTGGGAAAAAGAGGGCGATCCGTTGGTGGGAGCAGTGTTTGCTTGTCTTCACAGGAAGGGGGCAGAGTAAGGAGCAGGAGAGGCAGCTTCAAGAAAGAGAGGGGATGATAAAAGGATCTCAATGGAATGAATGCTTTCAACCTGTTCTTTCATTTCATAATCCAAAATTATAACACAGGAATTCCTCATGCCACGCGACTGGTCTTTTTCCGTGTCACCGAATCTAATGCTCACTTCCGAGATCCATCCTATTTTTTTCTTTTCATCCAACCAACTTGAAATGCAAGGAACAAAAAAACAAAGAAAATTACAGCATAGAAATGGGCCTTTCAGCCCTCCAAGCCTGCACCGACCATGCTACCCATTTGAACTAAAACCCCCCACCCTTCCAGGGACCATACCCTCTATTCCCATCCTATTCATGTATTTGTCAAGACGCCTCTCAAAAGTCACTATCGCTTCCACTACCTCCCCCGAGTTCTAGGCATCTGCCACCCTCAGTGTAAAAAACTTGCCTTGTACATGTCATAGAATCACAGAATCCCTACAGTGCAGAAAGAAGCCATTTGGCCTATTGAGTCTGCACTGATCACAATCCTTCCCAGGCTCTATCCCCATAACTCCACTTATTTACCCTGCTAACCCCCTGACGCTAAGGGGCAATTTAGCATAGCCAATCAACCTAATCTGCACATCTTTGGACCGTGGGAGGAAACCGGAGCACGTGGAGGGAAGCCACGCAGACACGGGGAGAATGTGCAAACTCCACATAGGCAGCCGCTCAAGCTAGGAATTGAACCTGGTTCCCTGGCGCTGTGAGGCAGCAGTGCTAACCACTGTGCCACCGTGCCGCTCTTTAAACCTTGCCGCTCGCACCTTAAACCTATGCCCCCCCCCCCGTGATTGACTGATTGACTCTTCCACCCTGGGAAATACTTGCAACTAATTTTTCTTTAAACAATCTGATTCTCTGCTTCAGCAATGGCCTGTCACAGAGAAAACCAATATCTTCTGTACTGCATTTTTGCCCTTACCATCTCGCTGGCCTATGAACACAATCCATCAGCATTTATTTGCCCACAAGGCTTTATTTTTTTTTATCAGGTCACCTCTTAACACTTGAAATATGCAATGAAAAAGCCCAAATACAACATTCATAAATATAACCGCCCGCTGCCACAGATATCCTGATGAATCTGTGCTGCATTTCCATTGCTTCTGTACAATGGGTTATAGTCAATGCTCCAACTACAGCTTATAAAATCCCCTACAGCAATTTGTTTGCATCTAACAACAGCAATATTTCTGTATTTCTTTTCCCTATAAGATGTGTTGAAGATTTATATCTATGTCTACATGTTTTCCAGAGCTCAATCTGCATTATATATTTATGTCTCTGGTTATTCTAGTAATGGTGCATGATAAAATATACTAATTTTCTTACAGTCAACTGCATCGCGTAACAACAGTAGCAACCACGCTGAGTGATAAAGATGTTTTATGGACATGTAGTAGATGCAGCGACATTATCTTCCTAAAATACATCTTCCCAACTTGTATTATCCTTTTTTAAAATTATTCATTAATGGGATGTAGGCATCACTGGCTGGGCCAGCATTCTTTTCCCCCATCTCTAACTGCCCTCCATTTCAGAAGGCAGTTGAGAGTCAACCACATTGTTGTGGCTCTGGAGTCACATGTCAGCCAGACTGGGTAAGGACGACAGATTTCCTTCCCTAAAGGACATTAGTGAACCAGGTTGGTTTTCACAACAAACAACAATGGTTTCGCGATCAACATTAGACCTTTAATTCCAGATTTTATATTGAACTTAAATTTCACCATCTGCCGTGGTGGGATTTCGAACCCCGTTCCCCAGAGCATTATCTTAGATCTCTGAATTACTAGTCCAATGACAGTACCAGTTTGCCACTGTTCCCCCCTTATCCTCTGCAAATTTTATAATGCTGCCTCTTAGAGTGGCACGGTGGCACAGTGGTTAGCACTGCTGTCTCACAGCGCCAGGAACCCAGGTTCAATTCCAGCCTTGGGTCACTGTCTGTGTGGAGTTTGCACATTCTCCCCGTATCTGCGTGGGTTTCCTCCGGGTGCTCCGGTTTCTTCCCACAGTCCAAAGATGTGCAGGTTAGATTGATTGGCCATGCTAAATTACCCTTAGTGTCAGGAGGATTATCAGAGTAAATATGTGGGGTTACAGGGATAGGGCCTGGGTGAGGTTGTTGTCGGTGCAGGCTCGATGGGCCGAATGGCCTACTTCAGCACTGTAGGAGTTCTATCATTCTATGATTCTTACAGTTGAGGCCCATTCTACTGCATCTCTCCTAACCAAATAGCCCTTTCCTCATAGGAATCAAACTCGTGAATCATCCTGTGCCCTGCCAGAAAAGTATTTCCTTCCTTAGATAAGGAGACCAAAACTAACAAAATATAACCAGTATCTCTCCGAGAGCTCTGTTAAAGTCATTCAACGATGGTGAGTTAGAAATATAAAATCTCTTTCTGATGCACATTGCATTTAGTTTACAGTAAGAAATCTCACAACGCCAAGTTAAAGTCGGCTGGACTGTTGGACTTCAACCTGGTGTTGTGAGACTTCTTACTCTGCCCACCACAGTCCAACGCCGACATCTCCACATCATTTAATTTACAACACAGAAACATTAGGCTTGTCTAGTCTATGCCAGTGTTTATTCTCTGCATCTGCCTCCTCCAAGCTATTTTTCTTTCACCCTATCAGCAGAATCCTTTTTATCTTCCTCTCCTCTATGTTCACCTCACTTCCCCTGAAAAGCTATTCACCTTAACTATGCCCAAGTGGTCGCGAGATCCACTTTTTAACTGCTCTCTGGGTGAAGGGGGCTTCTCCTAAGCTCATTTTTAGTGCCTATCATACATTTATGAGCCCTCCTTTTTGATTTGCCCACAAGTGGAAACATTTTCTCCACGGCTACCCTATGGAACCTCCACATAATCTTCAAGATATCCTTTAGCTGGGGAGTCTGCCAAGCGCTTCACAGAGGAGCTTTGAGAGCAGACTACAGAGATTTCAATCCCCTACAGTTTGAGCTGGATTTGAATCCAGGTTTTAGTAATGGAAAGCCAGTGCCTAACCTGATGAGTAATCTGGATCTTCTATAGCCATTTATGTTCAAATAAAATCCATAATCCCAATAAACAAATTAATACTGCACAGCTGTGTCAACAAATACTTACTTCATCATTATCTTCAGCTGACGACTGGAGGTAATTGAAGTATATTAATTTGTACTAAACGCAAATCTTAAATATCCTCCCTGGTCTCTTATTAAATGAATCTTCTAACCTTGTCTTTTTTCCTGAGTGTCAGCACAGGATTTAATCATTGCTGGCTGATTTTTTTTTGTCCTAGGCTCAAATTCCATCAACTGGATATACACAGTAATGATGCCTGAGTGACAGCCTTGTTTAAAAAAAAACTCTCAAAAGAAGGATTTGAAGTTCTAACCTGAGGCTTAACAATGACAAGGTGACCTTAATAGATGAAAAGAATTAATAAAGCCCATCAATAGTTTTTAATCAGACCAGCAATCCTGTGTGTGTATGTGTAAGGTCAGTGTGTGTGTGTCATAGAGGGTAACAGCATGGAAACAGGCCCTTCGGCCCAACTTGTCCCTGCCGCCCAGTTTTCACCACGAAGCTATTCCCACTTGCCCGCGTTTGGCCCATATCCCTCTATACCCATCTTACCCATGTAAATGTCCAGGTGCTTTTTAAAAGACAAAATTGTACCCGCCTCTACTACTGCCTCTGGCAGCTTGTTCCAGACACTCACCACCCTCTTGAGTGAAAGAAATTGCCCCTCGAGACCCTTTTGTATCTCTCCCCCCTCCCACCTTAAACCTCTGCCCTCTAGTTTTAGACTCCCCTACCTTTGGGAAAAGATGTTGACTATCTAGCTGATCTATGTCCCTCATTATTTTATAGACCTCTATAAGATCACCCCTCAGCCTCTCGTGCTCCAAGGAAAAAAGTCCCAGTCTATCCAGCCTCTCCTTATAACTCAAACCGTCAAGTCCCAGTAGCATCCTAGTAAATCTTTTCTGCACTCTTTCTAGTTAAATAATATCCTTTCTATAACAGGGTGACCAGAACTGTACACAGTATTCCAAGTATGGCCTTATCAACCTCAACAAGACATACCAACTCCTGTATTCAATTTCCTGACAAATGAAACCAAGCATGCCGAATGCCTTCTTCACCATCCTGTGCACCTGTGACGCCACTTTGAAGGAGCTATGAGCCTGTACTCTGAGATCTCTTTGTTCCATAACTCTCCCCAATGCACTACAATTAACTGAATAGGTCCTGCCTCAATTCGATCTACCAAAATGCATCACCTCACATTTATCTAAATTAAACTCCATCTGCCATTTATTGGCCCACTGACCCAATTGATCAAAGTTTCATTGAAATCCTAGATAATCTTCTTCACTGTCCACTATGCCACCAATCTTGGTGTCATCTGCAAACTTACTAAGCATGCCTCCCAAATTCTCATCCAAATCATTAATATAAATAACAAATAACAGTGGATCCAGCACCGATCCCTGATGCACACCACTGGCCACAGACCTCCAGTTTGAAAAACAACCCTCTACAACCACCCTCTGTCTTTTGTCATCAAGCCAATTTTGTATCCATTTGGCTACCTGGATCCCATGAGATTTAACCTTATGCAACAACCTACCATGCGGTACCTTGTCAAAAGCCTTGCTAAATTCCATGTAGACAACATCAACTGCACTGCCCTCATCTACCTTCTTGGTTACGCCTTCAAAAAACTCAATGAAATTTGTGAGACATGATTTTCCACTCACAAAGCCCTGCTGACTGTCCCTAATCAGGCCTTGCCTTTCTAAATGCCTGTAGATCCTGTCTCTCAAAATACCTTCTTACAACTTACCAACTACACACGTTAGGCTCACCAGTCTGTAGTTCCCAGGCTTTTCCATGCAGCCCCTCTTAAACAATGGCACATTTGCCAGCACCTCCTTCACTGTAATATGTACACTCCTCAAGACACCACTATTTATTTGCATTTCTCAACAGTAAATACTGATGAGAAATATTCATTTAGAATCTCATCCAATTTAAGATCTCAACATGTGTGTATAAATCAGTGTGTGTGTGTGTGCGAGCTTTAATCATAGAATCCCTACAGTGCAGCAGGAGGCCATTCGACACATCGAGTCTGCACCGACTGTTCGACGGAGCATTCTACCTAGGCCCTATCCTCGTAATCCCATTGTATTTACCCACTAATTCCCCTAACCTATACATCTTGAGACACTGAGGGAGAATTTAGCATGGCCAAACCACACGTCTTTGGACTCTGGGAGGAAACCGAAGCACCCGGAGGAAACCCACGCAGAGGCAGGGAGAATGTGCAAACTGCATACAGACAGTTACCCAAGGCCGCAATTGAAGTCAGGTCCCTGGCGTTGTGAGGTAGCAGTGCTAACCACTGTGCTACCCTTGGATGTGTGCAGTGAATGCAGGTTTGTAAGTGTGGTTGTGTATGGAGTATGTTGATGTGCATGAGTCTGTGATGTGTATGTGAATGTGTGCATGTGTGCGGCTGTGTGTGTGCTATGTGAACTGTTGATTCACTATGTAATGAATGCGATGATGGCAGAAAAAAATGAACTTTGTAATAACATTTTCAAGAGGGTGTTTAATGTATAATCAATTCCAGTAGCATTGCTGTTTGGGTCACCGCAGTCTAAAAGGAACATTGTACAAAAAGGTCAGCTTGGAGCCTTTACGTTTTACTGAACAACAAGATGAAATATCACCAGCTTAACCCAAAATCTAACTCACACAATTGCAAATGTGAAAGTAATTGATGAAATGATCAGAACTATTATCATTGCATATAATCCACTCAGGGCTGCTGAGTGTTTGAAATAAAATTTATGTTTCTCGGAATCCTTTGACACATCAAAAAGAGAAATGTAACGTTTTTAACTGGTGACGTGAATGGAATTCTCCATGAATTTCTCCATAACCATTATACCCTGGGAAACACAGACGGGCACGGTAATGGTGCTGTGTTGGACAGCTGCAATGCTTCCTCTCTATGAACCCTGCATTTGCTGTTGAATGTGATAATTCTTGATGATGGCAGCTGAAGATCAGCATCAAACACACATTACCCGAGGCACAGTGTGCCTGACGTGAGATCAAAATTGTCATTATAGATAGCAAAGCCTCCCTGTGAATAACATGCTTATTTTGTCGCAGTTTCAAACACAATGTGCTGTGCTTTACTCAAGTTTCACCCTCACTTTTAACTATGTGTTCACCAGATAACATTAGTGGAGCATTTGTCATTTCTGGCACTTCAGGCAAGCTGGTCGCAGTTAACAGGGAGATTAGAGCAATTCTTAGCTTCTGCTTTCATCGATTGCCACTGATTGGAAGGAAGTTTGGCAGGGTTCAAACATGTGATATGGAATGATTCACCAACGACATGCATTTATGTAAAAAATGGGGGTGGGGGGGGGAACAGAAAATGCTGGAAATCTGGCATCTTTTATTTCATTCGTGGGACACGGGTGTCGCTGGTTGGCCAGCATTTATTGCCCATCCCTAGTTGCCTTTGTTCAGAGGGTAGTTGAGAGTCAACCACGTTGCTGTGGCCCTGGAGTCACATGTAGGCCGGACCGAGTAAGGACGGCAGGATTTCCTTCCCCAGAGGACATTAGTGAACCAGATGGGTTTTTCCGACAATGGTTTCGTGGTATGCATTAGACTTTTAATTCCAGATATTTTTTATTTAATTCAAATTCTACCATCTGCCGTGGCCGGATTCGAACCCAGGTTCCCAGAACATTAGCCGAGTTTCTGGATTAATAGTCTAATGATAATACCGTTAGACCATCAGCTCCCCAACAAGAGAGAAAGACAGTGTTAAGGTTACAAATCAATGATGAACCAGTTCTGACAAAAGATCATCAACCTGAAATGTTAGGCGGAATCTTCCAGTCTCGGGAGTAGTGGTCGGCAGGGGCACTTAGTTTGGCAGGGCAAACTGTTCTCCTGACTCTCAAAGGGGGCAAGTCGAGCTTCCCAATGATGGCAAACTCCATTTGCATGCATTAGCATCTCATGCATCCTCATTGAAAGACCAACGTGCCAGAATTCAGTTTACCAGTGAGAATTTAGAGTGTTCCCTTTTATGACTTTGTATCAATGCCTGGCTGCTGGCGTGATTCACTTCTTCCACAACTTTGTGGTCAGTTGATGCTGTTTTTGTCTTCTTGGGGAGCATACATAACCTCATTATATCAAGTGTCAATAGCAAATGCAATGCCAAGGCTGGAAGTTGGGGTTAGAATAGAGTGAAGGATGGGCAGGAGCAGCAGGCTAAGCGAGGAAGCAAAAGTTAAATTTTATTTATTAGTCACAAGTAGGCTTACATTCACATGGCAATGAAGTTACTGTGAACTTACTGAGAGGCGGAGGAAAAGGAGAGTGCCTTAAAAGGCCAGGTCAGTGATGTCAACAGTGAGGTCCTGGGGATGAACTCAGGGCTCTGGTGAGCAGTTACAGATAGTGCGGGCAGTAGGATGCAGGAAGATGGCAGGTCCAGGAAGGGGCATCAGTTTAAAGGAGATGTATGAGGCAAGTTTTGGACACAGAGGGCTGTGGGTGCCTAGAACTCACTGCCAGGAGAGGTAGTGGAAGCAGATACAATAGTGACTTTATGGGGCATGGGAATAGGATGAGAACAGAGAGATGTGGTCCCCAGAAGGGTTGGGGGTTTTAGTTTGTGCTATGGGCAGCATAGTTGTTGCAGGCTTGGAGGATTGAAGGGCCTTTTCCTGTGCTTTAATTTTCTTTGTTCTTTTCTCTTTGTTCTTTGAGATTTGTAGAGGTGAAGGTCTCATGGGGAGTGGGTCACAGAGGCAGACTAGACATGTGGCTCAGATAATGGGAGGGGGCATGGTTAGGGTGGGCATGGGGATGGTAACACAAGACAGTCGGAGGTGCATCATGATAGAGTCCAGAGAAGTGGGAAGAGGTTCAAGAGTGACAGGGTGGAGAGGAATGGTGATATTGAGTGGGTCAAAGGTGATAGGGGAAGTTGGTGGGTGACGGGGGAGGTTAGAAGGTGACGGAGTGAGTTTACAAGGTGATCCGCAACATTTCTCAAATCTGGCCTTGTCCACGCAGTTAGTTACTCAGTGAAATCCCTCGAGGTGGAAGGAGTTGGGTGGAGTTCAAGGTCAGGAAAAAGTGGCTGACTGAGGGGTCACCTTAATAGTTATGAGGCAATGGATGCCAACCATGTACAGTTGTGTTCTCCTCTCTGTGGTGAAGCCCACGTTGCAGCAGGTTTGTTCCCAACT
This sequence comes from Mustelus asterias, assembly GCF_964213995.1. Lineage (NCBI taxonomy): Eukaryota > Metazoa > Chordata > Chondrichthyes > Carcharhiniformes > Triakidae > Mustelus > Mustelus asterias. Next base: position 137,226,519 of record NC_135804.1, read on the forward strand.
CACGGGTCTCACCACATCGAGGTCCCAGCAAGGTGTGGAGCTGCCCTTCACTCTGTGCCATTTGCCATCGGATGCAGGAAGAATCCGGGGTAAAGGGATGAAGGGAGGTGGATGTTTCCAAGGGTCACAGCTGAGGCCCAGCAGCCAACTCATGATTCCAAGGGGCCGATTTTACCAAATCGGGACTAAGTGCCGGGTGCGGCCGTAAATCAGACCCGCGCCCGGCAGCCGCGCTCCAGCGCCCCAATACACCTTTTTTCGGCGCGGGTCTAGTGGGCGGGGCCTAGCACATTTGCAATCTGTCGGAGCGCCCGAACTGCACATGCGCAGTTCGGGCAGAATCT